>NC_050456.1:63103336-63215581 GCF_903995425.1 Onychomys torridus | reverse complement strand
GCCCAAGTGAAGACATCCCTGTTATTCAAAACTCACCACAAGATCAGAGACAAATGAAATCTGCCTCTTCAGATGTGGTCACAGTTGACAGTTCAAACAAACCATATCAGATCCCTGAAGACTAAATAAAAAATTTTAGCCTTGGCATAGAAACTCCTGTTTCAAAGATGACACAAATACAGTCATGATTTTAGCATCCTTTTCAGGTGGAAATTTTGCCTGTTCAAATGCTGGCTATAATTTTTAATTGCCATTTTGCTTCAGCAAAATGCTCAGAATTATTGCATGGGCAATTATTGAGGGACTTTTCTGAGGTTGTTTATTTTAGCATCCTTTCTTATTGGTGGTGATTGAATTAGATCAAGATCTTCTAAAAAATATCAAGTATAAACATTTCAATACTGGACCTTTATTTTCTTAGTGCTATTATAAATTTAAACCTAGTGGTTACTGTTTTCAGAATTAGATTTTCTTCTTTTGTGTGTGTGTGTTTTAAAGTCTTCAGGGTAGCATTAATGTTAAAATTTCAGGAGCCTTTTAGTAATTGAGTGAAATGTTTGGATTGAATTGTTTACACACCAGCATGTAGCTTTCAAGGTAGAATATGCTGTTGTATTAGTAATATTATGTAGATGGGAATACAAAGACTCCCAGAAAATTAGCTTCCTCATCAAGTTTCTGTCATGAGTTCAGTATTCCTTCGAGGTGACACTCCCAAACACTGACATCTTTGTTTCAACATGTCATGCTGTGTTGTAGATTGCAGGAGAGTTAGCCATCTCTGTTTTCTCTGCCCATCCAATGCTAATCATACCCCAGGCTGTGACTTTCAGAAGTGTCTCCCTGGGCTCAGTTCCAGAGAGTGGAGGCTGAGAAGTAAAATTGTTATAATGGAGAGATACAATGCTAGTTTTGTGGCAGAGCCTGGGAATGTTCTAGACTAATTTATTTTTTCTTAATTCCAGTGTAGGATTGTTTCTTTCTTTAATTTGTGGGAAATAATAGTTGCAAGCTTAAATCCCCCCCCCCATTTTTTTTTTCCGCTTCTAAACATGAAATTTTATCCTTTATACACTGAATCCCTAGTATCTATTTGCTCCCCAAGGTGATGGGTTCAATGCATGGATAAAACCACTTCCCCTCTTGTCTTCGTCAATAGACTCAGTTAAAAATAGTATAAAGATTTGGGTATCTAAAGACCACAGCATCTACATATTATCATATGAAGAGGCATATGTGAAGCACTATTTGATTATTCACACTGAGTGTGTACTTGGGACTTGTGGTAGTCATAAGCTCTCTGAGTCAGACATTTAACCTCTGTTTCCTCTGAGTGCTGAGTGGCCTTGAGTAAGCCACTGAACAGCTTGCCTTTCCTTTTTACTTTCAATGTAGAGGAAATGAAAGCCATTCTTTATCTGATATTTCTTTTACCTTTGTCTTTGGATAAGTTGTAAAGGGCTGACTGCAAGGTAGTTTGAAAGAAATTCCAAGTCAGTTAATTCATTGAAAATTAAATACTATGCTTGAGAAAGAAAGCATCAATGTTTTGGCTTTAATTCTTGATAAGAAATAGTCATCATTTTTTAAATGTGCATAATTAAGCAAAGGAGGTTTCAAAGACTTGCAAGCTCCTGTTTGTTTTCTGTTTTCTCAGTGTAGACACTGTCTTAGGACTTGGAATCCTTGAGGACTGGTCACTAAACCTAGCCAGGTGACACTCTCTGTGCACCTGTTCAGTCTGGTGACTGCTGTGGATCACAGCACTCTTACTCCATTCCCACCCTCACGCTTAGCATCCTTGTGACATACCAGTCTGCTGAGCCTGCCTGACTCTAATCTTTCATGACTCTAACAAAACCATTGCAGATCTCTAGTCTTAGCCTGGATCTCACTTTTGTATAGCCTATTGACTGCCTGGAACCTTGCCTGCCTGTGTCATCCCCAACCCTCATGCCTAGCCTCTATCACACAGCATTTATACTGTCCTAAACAGTGAGTGCCTATGACTCAGGCCCACACACATATTCCTCACACTCCAAGCATAGCCCGGCAGCTCCACAGACACACCAGCTCAAGCATATCCAGCTTTTTTTTTTCCAATCCCATGCAGTTTTTACTTAAACTGGTATTGGAATTACCTCCTTTCCTTGAATCTTCATTCAACACTGCATATTAGAAAGATTCCCCTACAAACTTCTCATATGTGAACTGAAATCAACTAACCTTGAACAACACCGAAGAACCCTTAGGAAATCTGAGTGAAGGTGGTGACTTGTTGCTGTCAGGGCAGCCTACAGTCACAGACGTCAATGAGACACCTTGCATTGTAGGTGCGTTGAAAGTGCACAGAGCTCTAGAAAAGTCTTCTGATTAGAAAGTCTGTAGTGTGAAGGGATTTGGATTCTAAAGACAAACAGGCTGAGCATCCAGCTAGCACTGTCCTTTGGATGGCTCCTGTCAGAACAGTTTCTTATTATATACTTGGAACTTGGGGAACCACTTGGGAGATTGAGAGACCCATTACTTCAAGCAAAATGACTGTCAAGTTTCTTTGGCCAATTAATACATAAAACTGAGAAAAATACAAATATTTATATATCCAGGGAGGGTTATAGGCAACTACATGTTTCTCTTTAATTATCTATGATTTATTGAGTGACAGGTAAGTGTAGCTTCTAATTTATAGTTCAGGCATTGCTTTAACTGGTGAATGTATAGCACTTTTATTGTTTAATAAATATTTCTACAGGTAAACTTGACTCTTGCAGACATGTCAGATAAAGGGACCTTATCCTCACACAGAATGCTATGTAAATTTAACACACACTTATCTTATTGTTTAAGTCATATATAATAGTCAAGAAATGGAAAATCACAAAGTAAATTACAAAGTGATTTAACAGTTGTCAAATGAACAATTTCTTTACATAATAGTAATAAATTTGGCAGTACTTGAAATTGGTCATTAAAACAGATGTGGCAAGATGAAATATGTTTTGAAATGACTAATAAATTTTATTTTACATAATATATGCAAAATATCATCATTGTAAGACAATAATTTTAATGGGATTATTTTATGTTGTTTTTAAATGTTTCTTTTATTTTTAAAAAGTATAATTGCATCATTTTCACTTTCAATTTGTGCCCTCTAAATTCTCCCATATACTCCCTCCTTGCTCTTTTTCAAATTCATGGTCACTTTTTTTTCTATTAAATGTTGTAGTATACATACTTTTTCCCTAAGGACACAGGTAAAACCTGCTCAGTTTGAATCATGATGCATTGTATGTATATTTTCAGGGATCAGATATCATTGCAGAAGAGGGGAAGGGAATATTGCATGAGCCAGAAGAACAGGGATCTGCTCTAAGATATGTCTCCTAAAACATCAGAAGCTACACCTTTGGAGTCTCACTAACATGACTGCCTAATCACAAGCTAAACAAGGAAAACAAATACAGACATGCTGATGTAGCTAGGACGTAGCCCAGAAGTCCTCAGGCACACCCAGAGATCTACAGGTAACTAAGGAATACCGAGAGTGGGAGAAGTATATATTCTCTACGAGGAAAGATCACACCAATGGATTATCCAGTGGAAACATTTTGTCAGGGTATTTTAGGAGGGAAATGCAACACGATAAAGATTATATTCTTATATCTTAATACTCATCAGTATATACTGTGAGAATAAGTAAAATGGAAAATTATAAAAGTGAGCCCAGAGAAGGACAAACACTCCCCTTTAGTGTCTTGCATCTTGTTGAACACATCCCAGGTTTTTTTTTTTTTTTTCCTTCTATCCAAGTCTAGTAGCAATCTATCTACCAACAGTGAAGCAACCCATAAATAAATGGCTCCATCTCTCTTCCTGTCATATAGTCAATAATAGGACTTTCTGTAGGAACAGATATCTGCAGCATATGGAAATATCTGCTCCACAAAAAAATTATAACTCCATGAATTCTACCTCTGTTCATGTGGGATATTATATGGTGTTCTGGGAAATTCACATGTGAAAAAGTAAGCTACCATGTGAGTCTCAGGGATGCAGGGCTTTTTAGATTAAGTATTCTAATGCATGCCTAAATTACCTAAATGTTTTATTCGTAATTTTCAGATCAGTGGATGGATGAGAATACAGAAAATATTCTTTCCTTTACTATATGCTGTTTCATTTCTGACTGAATATAGGTAATATTTTCTTCTTTTCTTAGATAGATGCTTGACGGTGGGTTATATTATGTTTCTTTAAGAGTTCTGTGGTTAACTGTACCAGGAAAGCTATAAATAGTGTTTTAGAAGATGCTTACATAGTGTTTATAGATTATGTTTTGTTTTGTTTCGCACAAATGACTTTCGAGGATTAATCAGTTTGTTTTTCACTCTCTAAACTTTTAAATTTTGGTTTGCATTGCATGCATTCCTATTTAATATCTTCCTCTCTCCTTAATGGGGGTGGGGGTGGGGGGGGGGTGGGGGTTGGTTTCCTCCCCTGGTCAGGTTGTTCAATTTGTTGAAACAATTGGCACTTGAAAAGCAAGTTTCTCTTAAAATGACTTAAAAATCCAATATGTTTCTCCACTATAAGAGGTGAAGAGAGCCATAAACCACAAGATTACACAGCCAATGAACAAACAAAACAAGCCAAGAGGATCCAAACAGCAGAAGGAGCTCATCAGCAGCAATTCACTGCAACTATTAGCACATTGATATCCACTGTCAATGTCAACTAAAGGATCCAAGATGACCTCTGCTTTAAAATTTTCTTTCATTCCTCAGCCTGCTACAAACTAGATGACAAGACAGTTTCAGGGCAAAAACATACTTTTGCTTGCTTCCTGAAATACAGGACTGTGTGTGTGTGAGCCAGTGTGCAAGCACATAAGCATTGCTGTTAGAAAGCCAGCTAACCTGATCTTCCTCTTTTGATGGTAAGAGGCAATCACAACACACTTGTCTAAAATGCAGTAAAGTAGCCAATGCCATGTTAGAGGCTGGTTATATGAAACAGTTTAGATCGTGCTGCAGTTGAATGAGAGACTATTGGTCTGGAAAGGAAAACAAATACATAAACATAGCTACCATTTTGAAGCTCCCTGGGAACTTCCTTGTCCCACAAGGCTCCCGAGAACAAGCCTTCCTTGTGTGTCGAACTTCTGGGTGTGAATTTCTTCCCTATTACTTTGAGATCACATGGGACAAAATGCTAAGTTCATTTCCAAATGGATTTTATGTTGACCATTCCCACAAAAATGTGCATTTATATGTAAAAATTATTCATCTATTTTCATGTACTTTATGTATTACATATGCATATATGTACCATATTTTTAAATTTTATTTATTTTTAAATTTAAGTGCATGATTGTTTTCTTTTATGCATATAGGTTACAGATGTTTATGAGCAAACATGTTGGTGCTGGGAAATGGGTCAGGGTCCTCAAGAGCAAGAAGTGCCCTTAGCCACTGAGCAATCTCTCTAGCCTCATGGAATACCATAATTTAAAAAAATTACACAACAAAAATTATTGCATAAACACTGGTACACACAGAAAAGCTTTAAACCCCAATTTTTAGCACCATCCCTTGTTTTAGAAATTCCACTATACTATGGAAACCACATCTAACATGTTATCTATCTACTTCTCAGACTTTTAACGTTCCATGTGGCATTTTAACCACAGAGCAATGCTGTACTGTAGACTTCCACAGCTTGTTCTTCTTTCGTCCCTGAAACTGTAGGATTGCTGATCAAGCATGATCATTTGCACTGTCTGGCCAACCAAAATCAGAGAAAAGCTCAGGCCTTACAAGCAGGACACAAACACAGTTTCTCACATAGACTGTGTGGCTTAGGGAAAAGTTATTTATGTTCATGATGCCTCATGGCCCTCACTGGAAAAAATGGAGATGAAATCCTTATCATGGAGTTGTCTTAAGAATTAATTATCTGGGCTAGGGATACAGCTTAGTGGCAAAGCACTTGCCTAGCCTGAACAAGGTCTTCGCTTCAATTCTTAGGAAGGATCAATACTATACTGAGTATATAATGAATACATAAATATGTGCATAACATATGTGTGTGTTTATATATTACATAAACGTTGATTACATTAATTACATGCTAGTTGTAGAAAGCATTTAATGAAATGCTTTCATTGACTGATGCAAAGCATGAAGTACTGATGCCAAGGAAGAAAATACATCAAAACGTTTACTGTAATTACCAGCAAAACAGTCACTTTTGCTCTTCTTCAGCCTCAGGAAAGGCACACACAGCCACTCATCTCCAGTTTCGACATCTTCTAGACCTCACAACAAGGGACCCTGGAAGCTCCATTTCTCTGTGTAACAAATGTTGTGTGGTTTAGATTTATATGCACGTGGGAAAAAAAAATGTATCCTCATTCCCTGAAGCCTAAATAATACACTGAGAAACACAATACATAATAGAATACTCCTGTAGATACAAAAATAAATGCACCTAGGTGCACACACAATGATCGCTTCTGTGTACTGAGTTTACAATGGCCGGTTAGTTTACTCTTTAGATGTGGATTCTGAAAAATCATCACTAATGCCATGTTGCTTATCATCTGAAATTAAGAAGGTTTCCATTTTAAAATATGGATGGATTCAGTGTTACCATTACACGGAACACTAAACTTCCATTTGAATGGGGAAGTCAGGCTAAGTCTAGGATAATGTAAACCCTCTCCTGAAAATGGACAGTCTGGGATCACACAAACATGAAAAAGATTAGGAGGGGAAATAGAATGCCCCAGCAAACAAACCTAGAGGGTCGTCAATAGTCAAGTCAGTAAAACCTGATGAGAGATGGTTTGCAAAGAGCAGGGCTCACAGAGTGCTGACGACAGCCTAGGTGGCAGGCATTAGCTCCCTTAATCTCAGCCCACGGTGTAGGTATCACTAGAGTACTTTATGAAGAAGGCAATCAGATCTCAAAGTCATGCAAAGTGTCAGAAGAGGATTTTGAAATACCTACCTATTTCTTGGAACTAAGTCAAACATCCATTCTCTCTATCCACTGTGTCACAGAAACCAAAGCTGCCTCTTGCCTTTCCCTGGTCCATCTATGTCCTTATGTATTCCTTTGCCATCCTCCCAGCTCATTCACCCTACACATTTTGGATGTTAGCCCCTTTTCAGTGAAAAGTAAGCAAGGGTACAAAACCCTCCCCTAGCTACCACACAAAAGGCTCGCATAAGGTGGGGCCAGCGATGCCTGAACCCAGTAGCATTCTCACAGAAGTGCAGCTGCAGACATGCACACCAACTCTGCAAGGCTCATAAAGCAGCTTTCAGCAGCACTTAGCACCCTGTGTGAGTATGCATCTGCAATAGCAGCCAGCCCCTGCACAGTGAGCGATTCTCTGCTGAACCCAAGCAGGCCTGCGTGTGAGCAGAAAAAAGGGCCTGGGAGCCAGAGAAGAATGTCCATCCTCTGTGGCTCTGGAGGGTGTATTGTCACATTCTGAAAGACAGGAAGGGGAAAGCCAGCCAAACACTGTTCATGGAAGAACCTCAGCCCCACTGTGTCTCCCAGCCTAGGCACTCAATATCTGTTGCCGTACAGATATGCAGAATAAAGATACAGAGTAGAAAGCTTTGTGCAGCTTTCACAGGGCCCTACATTTCTCTCATTTATATCTTTCAGTGGTTTGGTCACGAAATACCTTTCCTAATTATTTAAACAAGGAAATAAGTATCATGTCCTGAATCAATATTCTACAATCTGGTAAATGCACATTCCACTCAGAACAGACATCTCAAGTCTTAGGCAAACATTAATCAACTCACTCATTCATGTTATGAGGTAAGTAGCTAAGAAGGCCTAGTTCAGCAGTGCTTAGAAAGGTTAAGACAACAGAGCAATTTAATTGGAGAGCCTTCCAGAGCTTTCAAGCTGACTAGCAAAGGAACGCAGCAGCCCACATGCCCTGAAAAATAAATAAATCTGACTGCAATGCTAAAGACAGTTCATACCATAGAGGCCAGTCAATAACAAGAAACCAGTGCTAATCACCAGCTGTTCTTATACCATTCATACACTCACGGCCAGGTTCTGATTCACTGAAGGAAGGTCCTCGTTCTCTTAGCTCAATCCCCAGGAGTCTCTTACCCTCTGTTGTCTACATTATGGCAGGGCATTTTCTGCACTCATTGACTATAAAGCAAACTCTACTTTCTTTCTTTTTTTTTTTTTTTTTTTTTTTTTGGTTTTTCGAGACAGGGTTTCTCTGTGTAGCTTTGTGCCTTTCCTGGAACTCACTCTGTAGCCCAGGCTGGTCTTGAACTCACAGAGGTCTACCTGGCTCTGCCTCCTAAGTGCTGGGGTTAAAGGCGTGCACCGCCACTGCCCGGATATTTCCTTCTTTAACATGCCTTGAGGCAACCTTTCTGGATGGTGCCAGGAACTGTGATTCTGCCTTTACTCTTTATGATTTCCGGGATAGGCTCCTAGTAACTCTCAGAGGCATCAGGGGCTAATTCTGGAAGTACTCGTGGCTTTAAGCACCTGCTGGCAAAACAGAACTACACTCCTAAAATTCATTGTACTAATCACATTTTAATTCTGCTCATAAAGGAGTGTCCATCCATGGAACAATGAATTAACCCCTCGATAACCACTACACTGAAAAATGTGATGTTCCTGTCTCCCAGCAGCAAGAATCTGGGAGGGTTTAAGAATATGAGCAAAAATTAAAGGCTTTTGTAGGTACTTTTTAATTTTCACATTTCTGAAAATGTTATGATATACTTCACAAAAGTAAGACAGACACCATAAATATATGCATCTCTCTAAATATTATTCATAGAAGTACTAGGAGAGACAGTTTGATCCTCAAAGTTGAACTTTGTCAATAATGTTCATTATACATAGAGATTATCTTTCATTGACAATTCTCCACACAGTTCTTAGAATCCTAACCTTCCACTAGGTATTCCATTCCTCAAGAGGAAATTTTCTCTAGGTTCTTCCCAACTTTAAATGCTTATTATTATTATTACATTGTACATATGTGCACTACATAACAAGTTATCAAAATGAGGGGGTTTCCTTCAGAGCTGATAATAAAAAGCCAGAATTTACTGAGCACAACTTTAAAGTGAAAGGGTCAATACGTGAATACCTCATGCTGTCCTCTGAATGGCCACTTAAGACAAGACTAACTGCCATTGCTATTATGCACTAACAGTAGTGATTACATTTGTAAGGTTTGAGGGAACTTAACAGTATCTGCCAAGCACAATAATTAAAGTGCTTTTGTTTAGCTCATGCAACAATACTGAAGGGATTCTTCAGTCATTTCCAATATATAGTGTCAGAAATTGACACCACAGATGAAAAATGACTCGGTACCTCTGGAAATAAGTGCCAGGACTTTTAACTCAGAATGCCTGGGTCCTAAACTTCATAATCTCTCTGTAACTCCACTTCAAACAAATGCTAGGTACAAATGAAAATCAATAAGTAGAATTCAAAAGGATATCTAAAGTTATTGAGCAAATAGCTGTCCCAGCTTCTATTTCAAACTTTCTACCTTTTTCCACTGTTCTTAAATCAAAATAAACCACAGCTACATTGCACTCAGAGAAAAACACCCATGCACATGAATCAATGCTAGCTAATATTTCTTGTAACCAGAATAATACTCATATGACCACTGAACAGAATTATATCTGAATTCCACTTGTTTTACCTTACCACAAGCCTGTAGTATCTAATAGAAGGACCCACACATACATTTTAGTCTGAATATCACAAAGACTATAGCTTAGTAGTCATCATTAAGGAAAGATTTCCCATTACTAGAGGTACCTTACATGTTCCTCATAGTATGTTTATACTGAGCAACATTTATATTTGCATGTATATGTGCTAATCATAACCAAGATTGCATCCTTTCAAGGGCCATAGTCTTGGTAGAATTGAAATGGCACACAATTTTATTTAAGACACTTACAAGATGTGAGCTGAATGAAATGAAAAAAAGTAAGAAGGAAAGAAAGAAGGAGGGAGGGAGGAAGAGAAGACAGGAAGGGAAAGAAGGAAAGGAAGGAAGGATGAAAGAAAGAAAAAGAGAGAGAGAGAGAGAGAAAGAAAAGAAAGAGAGAGAGAGAAAGAAAGAAAGAAAGAAAGAGAAAGAAAACAGTGCAAAAATAGGATTTAAAAACTGTATTACATTTTTGTTTAAATGAAATATGGGAAAGGAATATTGACTTGCCATTCTCCTAAGTTCTGTAAGCAAGCACACTGTTTTCTTAAAATCAAACAAAGATAATTTCATCATTTAAAATTCATTTCTATAAATTAAAACATAAAAGATTCTACAAAACAAACTTATAGGAATTTTTGTAACATCACCATCCATGACACCCGCATCCTGGAATAAGCCTTAGTGCTAAGGTTACTGTAATGGTGAGCATGTACGCCTAAGAACACTGGGGTTGTGAACTCTGAGGAAGGAAACCATCTCCACAACAACCACCACAAGCTTCCAAGAAGTTGAGATGTGGTAGAGCTTCCTGAACTGTTTCAACCAAAACTCCATGGCACTACCCAGTTATTGTTTTCCTTTCTTGACCACTAAAGCAGGACTTTTCTGAGCTGAGTGGCTTTCTTCAATGAGCCACTGCGACCACAAGCATCTCATTCAGAGGACTGTTTGTTCTCTTCTGGAATTTGGAATACTGGTCTCCCTTGCTGCTGCTTCCAAGACCATCACTGAACAAATAAGAAACCAATGGGCAGAAGTTTCATTTCCACTTCATTCACCTTCAATCCAAATCTAGATCAGGACAGTTTAGAAACATCCCAATGTAGAGGTCACTAAAACTCAAGGGTATATGTGGTCAGTAACTAAGAGGCACAGGCTCAAGAACTATTTGGAATTAGTAGCTGAAGCAAGAGAAAGCCTGTTGAAAGAAAGAAAGAAAAAGACCTGAGTGACAGTGAAAAAGAAAAATGTCAACATGGAAGAAACTATCATCACGACTGTGTTGTCCTATCTCTGGTTAGCTAGAGAGCCAGTCAGCATTTATAGGGTGCCTATGAAGTATCCTCGGTATTTCATTTCTATTTCTGCACTTAATATATATCAGGGTCTAGAATTATGAGGACATGAAAAATACTGTAAGAGCAGAAACAAGATACAAATGAAGTAATACGTTGATCTGGACCCATTTCCTTAACTCTCAGTCTGGGTTCGGGATGGGTCATTCTTTAAGAGCCCTTACCCGTGAGAGGAATTGGGCTGCTAACCCAACTGAGCGCTTTGGCAATTCACTCCATTTTACAGTGGTTTGCTCCCTTGAACATTCACTAGCGTAAGCCTATGACTTTAAATTAAACCCTACTAAGGTTGTGTATAACAAACGGGATCAAAGCCATAGTAAAGGTATATCGATAGCAGTACATGCATACATGAGCAGATATTTCTTGTGTAAACATACTGATCTGGAGCAAAAACCACATTTCTTCGGAAACTCTGCAAAAGCCCCGCAACAACCAACTGCACCTCATCTGGGTCATCAATTCTGGCCCACATATGCTATTGTCAGGAAAGCAGTCACACACTTGCTTTTAGGCAGAAGGTGCCTGCCATCTTGACATTCGATTGACTCTCTTCCAAAGCTTATGCAAAAAGAAAAAAAAAGGTGGTAGAGGGGAGCAGCTCAGAGTTCAAAAGGAATCTCAGCCAGAGCGGGGAGGACAGGGGAACCCACGGCTGATATGTAAAATTAAAGCACAAATACAATAATAATAATAATAATAATAATAATAATAAT
Organism: Onychomys torridus; assembly: GCF_903995425.1. Lineage (NCBI taxonomy): Eukaryota > Metazoa > Chordata > Mammalia > Rodentia > Cricetidae > Onychomys > Onychomys torridus. The sequence goes on along the minus strand of NC_050456.1, from coordinate 63,203,759 downwards.
AATAATAATAATAAATAAAAAGAATTGAACATTAAAAAAATGAGTATGTGCCCAAGTTCCAAATCCTGGCAACTGTGGCTTTGAATATAGGTGCTCACCACACCCTACTCTGCACATACTAATTCTGAAGAGTTACTGAAATCCTGGAGATTATTTTTTTTTTATTTTAGCAAAGAGAAATTATACATTTCAAAACAAAAATAAATCAATGGAAAGAAAGGAAGAGGAGGAAGCTATAATTCCATGGAGCAACGGGGACTTCTCCTGGTTCTTATTTTCCTCTTCAGTGTTTCACTTCCCTTGGCCCACTGAACAACTCCCACTGGCTTCAAAAATCAGCTTCTGGGGGAAAAAAGAGCAATAACATCTAGAAGGGTCAGTAGGAGGAGGCCCTGATCTGGAGGGAAGGCAGAGAGAAACAGAGATTCATTTCAGATGCCAGTCTTCACAAATAGCGTGTTCAAAGCATCCTCCCTGTGCTGATTTCTATCAGGGATCTGGGGTGGTTCAAAAAGTAAGAGTTTCCATCTGGGAGGGATGTATTTCTGCTGAGCAGACATTTCCCAGTTTTCTAAGACTGTTCCAGGTTTCTGTGGGCCAGTCTGAGTTTGATGAAGAGGGAAGGCATCCACATGTCAACTGGACTTAATTTACCCCTACCATGACAAGGCAGCCTTACTGTGCCTCCTACAGATCTGATCTGTCTATATTTGAGTACTTTCGTAATTTCAAGAAATACTTTTTTTTCCATAGAAGAAAAAAATGACCCTAGATTGAGATAGTGCATAAAACAAACTTGTGATATAACTATAACACATCTTACAAGAAGTTTTTTGTGTTAGCAAGCCCCAGCCACTCCACATAGCTGTTTCCTCTGCTATATCAGGGGTTAGAGTCTGTCTGGAAGTCAGGGTGATGCCTCTCTCCCTGCTGTCAATGATTTACAAGCTGACTTCTTTGAGACAGCCATTTAGGCATTCATTCTTACTTTATCATCCATCCATCATTGTTACTGCTGCATCCTTATTCAAAATCATTAGACTTACAATGATAAGACGTCTAATAACAATGTTTGTAACAAGCTTTCTCACTGCCTAGTTAATACAGCATGCCTTTAATTTCTGTTCTGCCACAAAAGCCCCTGAGTTTCATGTTTGTCTGCTTTTGGGATGGTTACATGGAGAGCTGAGAGGGATAAAGAAAACAAGTCCATGGCATCTTTTGAAACAGCAGACTGAGTGAGAAAAAGTAATACAGATCCCAACACTAAAATCCACTGGCCCATTTGTTCTCCACTCACACTTTGAGCAACTCTCCAAGGATGCTGATGGCCATCTGCTGAATGAAGGCCCATGTCTGTCCTTCACCTTCTCAGACATGTCCTACTGGGAGTCAAGAAAGTAAAGCACATTCTGGAGGCAAGGCATGATCCTAGGAGACTAATAAACATACTATAAGACAGATCGCCGCCTAAAAAGTGAACATTGAGAAAGAGTGTGGCTGTTGGGAATTAGTAAAAATCCATGCATCCTCTTTTAGTCACAGCAGGACTGAGCTTGTGACTAGAATCCTATCTATAAATGCACTCCCTTCCAATGTCAACAGGAGTTTTGTTACAGCATTACAGAGTGAAATGGATTCATACGTCATTCACAATGATTCATCTTGCTTCCTCTGCTGCAATTTTATATATTGACAACATATAAAAATACATTCTTTAAAAAAATCAATTTTGTTTTGTAGTATTCTCCTGAAACATCAAAAGTAGCCCTGAGAATTAAAAGAATTGACAGCCTGTGAACAAATACTTAAGGGGGGGGGGGTGACCCACAATGGAATTCCATGGGCCTTAGACTCAAGCAGCTCACAAAGAAAAGTACAAGTGCTTAAACATTGCAGATTGCTCTTGATTTATTTTGAGATTTGAATTTCCATTTTATTTTTAACAAGAGCTTTACAGTTCGCTGACAAATGTCCTGCACTATATTTAGAGGAATAATAATATTTAAGACCGGGAGCACACACCGACAGAGCTGGCTTTCTACTTTTTCTCTACAGAAAGAGAAAGCAAATGCACACAGTGAAAACATTCATGTCAATGGTTTGCATATTCTAACAGAATTATCAGTTCCTCACTGACCTCTGTTGTAGTAAATGGTCTTGTAGGTGTGTCAGGGATGCTTTCAAACTCCATCTATGATGTCTTTTCCCCTTTGAACTCAAAAATTTCCACCATCAAGCAGGCAATTAGTTTTATCCAAGGAGAGCTTCACAGCTGAAAGTGAGTTTGAAAACAAAAATAAAAAGGACAAATAGCTTGTTAACCTAGCCCCAAACAGCACAAACAGTGTGTACTGCCTTTGCATTTAGAATTAGATTTTTCAGCAAAAGGAAAAACACTGTTTTTGGATTTCCTTGAAAGAAAGCTAGAGGCAAGCAATATGCTGATTATTCTTCAAAGAAGAAAGGGTGTTGAAAGCTTTTAATAACATGTAAAAATCTCAAGTTTGCAAGCCACAAACAGTACACAATGGTAATGTTTTATCACATTAAAAATGTAAGTCACTCCTGTGTACTATCTGGAGACAGCAAATACTTTCAAACAAATGTGAATGCCTTTACTTCTAAGCTCAAACAGAAGGAAAGAGCCAGACACTTTGAGGTATTCAAAGATAACTGTCCTTACAAAATTATGTGTTTGTCCTGAAAAAGACATACATAACTTAAAAAAAAAAAACACTAAATAAAAACAAAACTGAATAACTGAGGATTGATCATGAGATTATGAGGCTCCTTCTGTCAGTCAGATTTTTCAAGCAAGCACAGATTATCACTATTTTCCTCATGATAGTCATTGTGAGTTCCACAGTAGATCATTAAATGGAGGAACACAGTACATAAATAAATAGACCCATGGGTTCACGAGACAAGCATCCTCTGCAAGTCTAAAATCTGCTCTCCCAAATAGTAAGGAAGCATGAAGATTTACTGAGTCCTTAAGAGCTGTGCCCCTGTCAAGTAATGTGTTAGGCTCTGAACTAAAGTCATCTCCTTTAATGCTTCCCATAGTTCAGCCTAGTAAGTGAAGACACCACTTCTCTTGTTATGAACACTTAACACTCAGAAGTGATGGGCTATCTATGGCTGTGGTCCTCTAGTAAGAAGGTGTCCTCTGCCTTCCCTCCTAAATATTCTCATTGTGTAGTTCCTGCACTGAGCTTTGGAACTGTGAACAACGTTCTTTATGCACTAATCCACTATACCCATCAGTAGAAGCACATGAGGAAGGATTTTCTGCATGGATCATCAAACATTCTAGCTTGTGGTCTCGGAGATTCTAACTGTTCATCCCCCACCATGAAGCTCTGCTTAGCATGGGTTGATATGCCAGTCCAAAATAGCGACATATTTTTCCCCTACTTCAATCCTAACTTGCCATCACTACAAAGGTAAATTCAGTAATACTTATAGGAAACACAAAGTGCCTTAATCTTTTTCTTCAAAGAAAACTACTTTTAAGGTGACAATGTATCAGTAGATGCAATGGAGTGGGAAGAAATATTCCAATCAGAATTGGTCAATCTATCAGTCTTGAAAATAGGGCATGGGGTTTGCAGGTACAGATGCCCCTGCTTTCCTACATCTACACTACATCCTTATGAATCCAGAATGTAACAGATATGTGCACCCAATGGTTTTGTGCAAAATAACACCATTCTTGCTTGAGACATAATATCCTATCAGTGTGCGGTTCATCTGGTTCTGAGTTTCTCAGTCTCAGAATGTAAATGCCTGAGGACAAGCACTGGAGATAAATAAAGACAATGGAAAGTTTGAGTCTGGCCAGCTCAACTGTTTCCTTGGCCATCCTAACTAGCCATTCCAAGTTCTGTATTAGAACCTGACACAGGCACAAAACATGTATGCCTATGATGAGCACAGAAAACCACATAAGATAACTTATGAAAAGCCACAGAGAAAGCATTTTCTTATCTGGGCCACAGGGCTTTTCTGCTGGGTGAATCTGTAACATGTGTGGGTGGTACCCAGAGATCTGAGTGGAAATGAATCCTGGTATGGTTGGTGTTGACCTGGTTTACTCTCAAAAGGTGGCCAATGACTTCGTTTTCCACATTACCTGGGACCATCCTGGATATTTTTTTCTTCTCAAAAGGAGACTGAAATGGTGCAATTAAATTACTGTGAAAAAAAAAAAAAATTCCCTTTGGGATAATGACTGAGAAAACAACAAAGTAGTCAACAAGGGCATTGTGGACTCTTCAAAAACCTCTGATCAAAATAAAGTCCTGCTGTTTAGGAGAAGAGATGGCACCCATATAAGAATATCCGGAACAGACTTCCATGTGAGGTGATGACTTAAGAAGTGTCGTGGGGGAGGCAGCCTTCAGCTTACCTAAGGAAAGCAAGTGTACGTTGAATTGACACAGAACAGTAGAAACGGAGGGAAAGGAAGGAAAGGAGGTAAGGAAGGCATTTCCAAATTCCTTACGTAATGATTCTAGAAAAGGTATCTGGACATGGGCCCATAGCAGGACCAATGGCTCTACAATGGTCCTGTCCCCATCCTCTGCATTAATACTTGAGGAAGAAAGGGGTTTTGTGTCTCATAAAGAGCAAGCATCATACTAAACAAACTACAGATCTTATACAAGACATATGGGTACAAAACACACTCTTTGTCAGAAATTCCAATGTAATCCAGCGTACTGAAATTTATTAACACTAATATTGTATTAACAGAAAAAGCTGGCAGTCATGAGTCAAGTACTGAATGGTGTGTTCTTGGTTAATGGCGCAAGCCAAAGGTCCTTATCTAGGAGAGCGCTTCCCAGTTTCCTGGGACATATTTGAAAGCATTAACTGTTGGGGGCTTCCCCTTGTGATCAGAATTCTTATCAATCAAGCACCATTATGTTTACAGTCCCTGTGCATATCCATCTGGGAATGACTGGCATAACCCAGCCTAATAAAAAGGAGAAAAAAAAAATGATAAGAACCAATACACCAAAGTCCTCCAATGACCCAAATCACTCCACTAGGCCTCTTGAGATAGGTAGTTTAGAAGTCTCAAAGCTTCGGACAGTATCGCCCTGGGAAGTATTAAAGAGATTATGACAATCCAAATGCCAGTTTGCTTCTTTAGCACCCACATGAGGACAATGCAGAGAGAGTCAGCCTCACCTAAAGTAGCAAATGAGCAGCACCAGAATAGAAGCTGTGGCACCTGATGCAAGAACATCCACATGCTGTCACTGTGGAACAATTCCCCCTCGTGTCCTGTTTCAACAGCTGAAAGAATTGGCACACCCAGGAGGAGGAGGAGAGACATTTTTCTGCACTTAGGTAATGTGCTAACTCCTTTACAGAGTGACTGTCCAGTCATAAGACAACATAACAAAATCCACATCTGAATTAGGAATTACCTCAATGGATGTCGACCATTTAATCGTCTTGTTAGCAAAGGGGCAAACAGCAGGAAAAGTGAGGACAGAAAAATATAATTGCAGTTCAATAAAAATAAAACCTTTTTTTTTCTTCTAGGGATACGCGTTGTATGTGGGCATGTGTGCCAAGTGATGTGTTGTGGAGACGCACAGTACAGAAGGGAATACCCCCCTTTGCTTTTCATCAGAATGTAATTTTCCCCCTAACATAATTAACTTCTTACACTTACTTTACTTTTAAATTAAGTATAATTACCTAATTCTCCCATACCCTATCCTTTCTCCAATGCCACCTGTGCCTTGCCTCAAATTCATAGTCTCTTTCTCTTTAATAATTATTGCTACATATGCGTGTGCTATTAATGAATAAATATATAAATACAGTTCGCTGAATCCCTGTACTGTTGCTTATGTGTGTATGTTTTCCAGGCTGACCACTTGGTATTGGATAACCATTTAAATTTCTCATCTCTGGGGACGATTGATTTTTTCTCTCTCTCTCTCAGAACTCATTAGTTGCCTGCAGCTCTTCATCTAAGGGTGGAGTCCTGTGAGACTTCTCTCATCAGTGTTGGCATCTCAACAGGTGTCATTGAGTAGGTCTTGTTTAGGCAGCCATACTGTTAAGATTACATGGATGTAGGTTCCCTGTCATATCTAGGAGATACGATTTCACAGCCTCCCTTTGATATGTTTTCTAAGCCATGGGTATAGGGATTCCACTATAAATGTAACAAACTGGGTCTGGGCACCTCACTATCCATTGCTGTTCTCTGCATTTGGACCAGCTGTGGCATCCTGCAATGGTCTCCTTCTGGTACAAAAACAGTCTTCTCTGAAGAGGAGTGGAAGCTCCACCTAATCATCTTTGTGATGAAGATGCTAGGCTTTTACCACACCCCATTCTGTATGTGGTCATTTATAATTGATAAGAAGATCCCTGTGGAAGGGTATGGATAGCAATTCTGTTTTGCTAGGAATTTCAAACTTCTGAAATGATGACTCAGCCAGAGAAATCTATTTACAGGAAATTCCTTGCAACTCAGTTCAAAGAACAACAAAGGACTGGCAAGCTGAGTCTGAAGTGGGATACCCATGAACTGGGATACCCATGAACTCAAAAGTGCACACAGGAAAGCAATGAGTAACAGAAGTTTCCCCTTGATAGTTATACAGACCCATCCTCAAGTTCAAGTTTTCCTTTCACTGGCTAGTGCACAGAATCTTCGAACCCAAATTCTCTGAGCCTTTTAGTCATCTTTGAAGAGTAAGTAAATTTATATGTACTAAATACCCACCACAGAGAATACCATGTGTTGGTAAATAAGAAGAGTGGAAAACAGCAGAGTACATTTCTGTGCACCCAGAGGCTTGTCCATTTGCTGTACATTTACCAATCCTCAGACACAAATTTATTTTGTGCCTAGTTATGAATGTAAATTTGTGCCTAGCTCTGAACAGGACTAAGGAGCAACAGAATAGCATCAAAATCTACCTTTTGGCTTACCAGTTATTGTCATATAAGTAAGGAAATCAATGCATGTTTAATAGAAACCCTTGCCATGAAGTTGGCATAGGATTATTCAGATGGTACAAAAATCCTAAGGCATTTTTGCTCAGCCTCCACATCTTGGATGAGAAAATAATGTGTGGCTGGCTTGAAAAGTTAATGGGAATGATTGAAATCACAACTACAAAGTTATTACCTAAAGGAAAATTAGTAGCCAGTGAGTATTAGCCCAACATGGTATAAATGGTTTTAAAAAAAAAAAAAATGAGTTCAGAGGAGAAAGGAACTACCTTCCCTTAGAGTAATCTGGGAATTCTTCATCGAACATAAGCCACTGAAGACAGACTTTGCAAAAGGAGCAGAGTTCAAATACGCATAGAAGAGGAAATCCTTTACTTAGGACACAAGTGAAGCCACAGAAATGAGAAAATACAGAGCCAAAAGATGACTGGGAGACATTGCAGCCCATTATCGATGTTGTTCACATTTTCAAAAGCCAATACCGATGTTGAGCCACTGCTGTTTATGGGTTTCCAACTGTTTGTTTTCTTCGTAATATATTGCTATTATAAAATAGATGAGAATAGTGTCAATTTTCAAACTACATAAAAAAGCCAACGAATTGGAATTACATCCCTTCAGCAATATGCACAACACTCACGTTTTTGTTTCATGAAATGCAAAGTAGAGGAGTTTCTGGACACATGGTTTATGTCACTACCATGGGGAATGGGAGACACTGGAAGTTTTGACAAGGCATATCATAAAACACTTGATAAAGGAAGGAGGTGTTGATGTTGTTCTTCAGACACCAATTGCACAAGAAGTCAGACAAACACAACCTTCTACAGTTCTTCCCCCATCATCCTAAGCAATTACATTTGCGAGAATTTCTCCCTCAATACCACTGTGATAACATCATGGAAATAATACCAGATGAATAATGGTTATCTAAAAGGTTAATTCTACCTTTTTAGGAAGTAATTATTGACATAGCCTTGGGATATGTCAATCAATGAAAGGAGAGGTCTCAGAAATCAGATGGGCAATTTTTCCCTATGCCTTTGCCAAACTCTATCAACAGGACTGGATTACATTTTGTACATTGCCAATTTATATAGGGAATGAGAGTACAATAACACACAGTATTCAGTCATCTGATAATTCACTATCCCCCACATTACAACTTTTGGTTAATAGATATTCATTTAATATATATATATATATATATGTATATATATATATGTGTATGTGTGTGTGTATGTATGTATGTATGTATATACATGAATGTAATACTTTTCAATTTGACAGAAATGCTAGAACATTTATATTCTATAGACAAGCTAGCTAACCCCAAGTTAACATCACTGTAGTCTTAAAGTGACGTGTTCATCTACAGAAACACACCAGCCTTCTGTACAGAAGTAAAGATTTGCTTTTTAAACCAATTCAACCTTGTTCAAAATACATGAAGCAAAGCATGGTTCCAAATCTTTGGTACGTGACTAGGACCAAAGTTCCACGGTTATCAATTTATATCACTCCAACAAAGACTGAGGAACTTAAACAGGCATCATCTAAAGAGAGAGTTCTTGGCAGTTGCTAATAGCAGGAATAAGTTCAATGTCTGAATGCCTGATGTTCCACAGATTTCAGAGGAAAGGCTAATGAATGCATTATTTAGAGTATTCCTATTGTCGAGAAATAACGAAAATTGAAGGTAAAATGCAAAATATGCTCCAAGACCCTGAACACTGGCAGCATGGAGGTACATGCTTTTGATGCAGCATTTGGTAGGTAGAGGAAGGAGGGTCAAGAGTCAAGGCCTATCATGAAAACATAGGGAGTTGGAAGCCATCCTAGGATGCATGAGACCTTGCCTAAAATAAGACATAACAAAACAAACCAGCAAGAACGAGGACAGAGCACCATGCACTTCATTCTTTGCTCCTTCATGTACTGTACAAATTAAAGCATGGCAATACACACTTTTATGGATCCCTAGATGTGAGGTCGTTTAGCCACTCACAATACCATGCTCATAGTGAGATGAGAAAGCACAACCAATGATTCTAATGTCTAAAACAAACAAACAGACAAAAAAGAACTGAATTACTACAGTTTCAGTGCCCATGTGTATTCCAACTTATTTACAATATCCTCACATAGACTCTAATCCACAGTTGGGCTTTGAAACCTATTAGAAAAAAAAAAACAAAAAACAAAAAACAAGATCTCTTAGTGCTCAGTGGAAACTTGACACAGAAGCCAGAAAACATCTTTGAAAGGGCAGCGATATTACTCCTGTGTTGAAATGACAACTCTATGCTCCTGGGTGATGGCTGTCAATACCAGAAGCCAGACAGAAGAGTAGAAATGCCCATCTTATTTGGTGTGAAAGCTTGTCACTTTCAGCTCCTGATTTTTCTCTAAGGTTGAAAGATGATATGCCCATTTGGAGAAAGACTGTTTAATGAATTCTGGAGTAAACAAAATGAACAAGTAACAACTTATAAATACCTCTGAGAGTCACTGTCACATTCAGTTACCTTGATTCCAAAATTCAATCTAGCTAAAATATTTAAAAGAAAAGAAGGGCTGGGGATTTAGCTCAGTGGCAGAGCGCTGGGTTCGATCCTCAGCTCAAAAAAAAAAAAAAAAGAAAAAGAAAAAGAAAAAGAAAGAAAGAAAGGAAAGAGCCTGGTCACCAAAGCTCTGGTGATCCTTTTCATCGCTAATGCAAACACCCCCCAAAAGCATGAGGGAAAGCAATGAAGTCTTAATAACACTATTCCAGGATTGGCACTCTGTCAGTCTTATCAATGTTTAGCAAGATATGTGTATTTTTAATATCTCTAACAAAATCCTAACAAGCCATAGTTACAGAGGACCAGGCACAAAATAAACCTCCCCTGAAAGTCTCAAAAGCACACCTTACTATGACTATCTACAATCTTGGATTAGGACGCTCCAGCACACTATGTCCTGGCTCCAAATGGCCTCTGGCTTCAAACTTTTATCTGCACAGCTGAAATGAATGTATCCAGTGTGGGTTCACACAACATGAAATGACCTCTTGCCTCTGCTGTCCTTGCCCTGCTCTGGCCCCAAAGTCCCAGGGTAGAAGATTCCACTTCTGATTCTGCCCTCCTCCTTGTTTCTGATGCTATTTCCTGGTCAGCCAAGGGAATCAGAAGAGATCAAATTTCCCCTTCATTCCAGGTCAGACTGGAAAAGGGAAACCTGCATTGACAGTGGTAGCCTTGACAGTAGCTGGTCAGCTGCCAAGGATGTGAGGGAAGGGCAGAGCTACTCTGGACAGACACATTTTCTTCTTCCTTCCTAGGAGAAACCAAAGAATGGTGTTCAAAGGCAAAATGGTGAGTACCTGTGGTGGTGGCAGTGGCCTCATTCTCTTTCCACGGGTCCCTCACTGATGTGTCACATGCCTGCCTATGCAACATGCCAGCCTAGACCTAGACCAGTGTGTAATCCTTCCTGCTAGAAAAGGCTGCAGTTGCTAGGAAATTGCAGTTAAACCATTCTATCATGAAAAAAATTACTGATCAAACATACCGCATCCTTTCTAAAATAAGAAATCCACTGACCTGCATATCATTTAAGAGAACATAATATCAAATAAAGCAAACATGGGGTAAATGAAAATCATGGGTAGTGAATCAGAACACTGAGCCAGGCATTGTGCTAAACACTTTAAAATACACTTGTCTTTCAACATCTGAGGGTGACTTGGGGTCAAGACATCCCAGCTCCAAAATCTCCAACACTGAAATGCCTGTTATAAGTTGATAATAATTGCATGAAATTTATGCCCATCCACCTTCAAAGTTAAATCATCTCTGATGACTTGTAGTACTGAATACAACTAAGTGCTATATTAACAGTTATTCATTATATTTGTGGGAATGACAAGAAAACTGCCCGTGTTCAACACATGAAGATACATTTCTTTTTAATCCAGAATCAGGTAAATATATGAATGAAGAACACACAAAAATGTCAGGCCTGTAACTCACATCCGTTAACTTCTAAAGCCAGTAATGTCTTTTGCACTTCACTAACAATGGAATTGGTATTCAAACTGTTAAGTAACTGGGGACTGCTGGTGTGGCTCAACAGGAAAAGTGAAAGCTTATCTTTGTGTGTGTGTGTGTGTGTGTGTGTGTGTGACTATATATAATATTCAGTACTTATTCTCACTTTTAAATTTAAGCAGAAACTAGGCTAAAGGAATTAAAGTAACTATAAATGATCTGTGGACCAAATGTATACTAATCAACAATTCCTTGGGGGGGGGGTGTTGTTTATAATACAGAGGGTGAGCAGACACTGGAGAGGTAAGAGAGGACAGCGAAACTAATGCTGGGTCCCATAGTAACTAACTGACCAGGAAAGGGGACAGGATCTGAACTTTTATCCCTAAGAAACTTCATGGAAACAAAGACAAAAAAAGACAAAACAAATATGTAGGTAAATTGGGTGTCTTATGCTTAGTTAAGAGCTACTCCAGGCCACTTGCATGAAATATTTCACATTGTAATCTTCATAAACCTTGTGCAGCATAAGGAAGACTCACTTAAAATAAAGACCAAATTATCTAGATACGACTGTTGTTTTGGTATTAATGCTTCACATGCAATCTCTAGGATGTCCAATTATTTTATCATTTCATTGCAGATTTGCACAATATATCTCTAATTTACAAGCAATAAAGAAATACTCTGCCTAAAACTCAAGTGTTCTGTGCTTCAAAGTCCCCATTCTGCACTGGGCTGTTTCCTGCCTGTATATAGATCAACAGGGTTTTTAAGTGAACAATTTTAATTGGTCTTGTTTGTCCACTTATAGAGCAGGATAGCTGAAAGGTTCTCAAGGAACCCAAATCAAGAACAGAGATGGTTAAGTAACATATCAGCTGTCAAACTCCTTGCTCTTGAAATCATACAGGCTGACCAGAACATGTGTGTTGAGAGGAGGACAGTCCACGAGGGTTTTACAGGATTAGTCAACCAAGAGAAACTTTCCACTACTGTGCCCTACTCTAAACCATTTGCAGAAGGAAGCTTATAGACTTTAAAACTGCTGGGATCATCTCACAGATGCATGCTAGAAAATACAGTGATCAAAACCATGTCTAAGGGTTCAAGGAGCACATGGCAAGTATGGCAGCTAAATTTGGATTGAAATTTAAATTTACAAGTCTGCTCCTAATTTATGCATATATGTACATATACATATTTCCCCAACTCTAGCCTCTTTCAAATAAATCCATATTCAATGCAAACATTAGCATATGGTTCACTTAAACAAGTTTTAAAAGGTACCACCTTCCTTCCACTTTCAATGATGTTGCAGGATGAGAAATTTTGTATAACTAAACTAAGCTTTGTCACCCTTTAATCCCAATACAAATACTATTAGTGTTTGAAATTTCATAGTATATTATCCTTCATCTGGCAAAAATGGACTTCTCTTTAATTGTGACTAACTCACAAATTACTACACCATGAAGTATTCATGCTTCCTTCATTCCTAGGAAGCTGATACATGGAAGGGATAAGTTCCTTCTCCATGCCAAAGATTTAATAAGACTGAACACCGACATTATTTTTCAGCCAGTGGATGAAACTTCTTTTCCTGCAAATTAGGCTAGGAATTATAAACTCTGTAAACTCTATCGTGAACACTTTAGCAAACAGCTAACAATGCTAAACATTGCATTTTTTTTACGTCTTTCTCCAAAGTAGAAATGTAGGCCTTGTTCAAAGACAGACACAGACAGACAGACACACAAACACACACACACACACACACACACACACACACACACACAGAGAGAGAGAGAGAGAGAGAGAGAGAGAGAGAGGGAGGGAGATGACAGGCAGGGACAGAGACAAACAGAGGGAGAGGCAGAGAAACAGAGAAAGGCACACAAAGAGAGACAGAGAGAGATGGAGACCTACACAGAGAAAGCTATAAAATTGATAAAACTAGGTTGTCTAAGATTAGGCTTGAACATTCTGCTGGTATGCTATTAAGCACTGAGAAATCTGGATGAATATTTCACTTTTTTAAAAGATTTTATCCTTAGAGAAAAATCTCTAATTTGTCAAAAATGAAAGAAATGCTTTCTTGTTTTTGCATTTTTCTCAATGAACTTTCCCATTGTGTACTTCTTCAATCAGACTCATCTATCATCTGGTCCCTAGATTCTAGTAAATGTCATTGTTCCCAGGCCATGTACATAGAGCTCATCAGGTTCTTCAGACCACAACAATGGGCTTTTCACTCTGTAATAAATCTAGATGTCATTGTCTGTTTGGCTCAAGTATTTTTTTTAAGGCCCCGGAACAGAATGAATAGTCAAGTACTATTACAAGCATCAACCTCTATCTAGGTGTATTTCCTCTGTCCTCTAGTGTGTGTGTGCGTGTGTGCATGCTTCTGTGTGTATGTGTGTGTGCGTGTGTGCATGCCTCTGTGTGTATATGTGTGTGTGTGTGTGTGTGTGTGTGTGTGTCAACAGATTACACCATGAGAAAGCTAGTACTGACAGAATAAAATTCATAAATTTCCCTAATTGCTTAAATTTTCTAAACTTTTTCATCTGTTAGCATGGTATGTATATATATATATTGGCAGAAGATAAAGCCCTTTCTTTCATATTCTAAAAGCTTGCAGGAGCATCCTATAAAATTAAGTAAATGTGTATATTCATGCTTAATCAAAACCTGTCCTCAAATAGTGCATTTTCTGCCTAGGATACTAACAAAGCAGCTTTTCTCCCTTAACATAAATCTTGGTGGTATTTTGCAATAAATTCCATCACAGACTCCAAGACCCCATGGATTCAACCTGTGTGAATACATTACTGTTGCACCAAGCACGTTTTCCCTCGTGGCATGTAGCAGCTTTCAATCTAGGAATCCTTTTATGCTATTTCAAAATGTCTTTCAAGCGAGACATCCCAAAATAGGAACATTTATTTTAAGACTTAACAACCTATATTTTAAAACCTATAACCAGATTTCAAGGACTCACCCCCCCACACACACACACACACATGCCAAAACATGTCTTTGTAATTGGTTCTTGATATCATGTGGAATGTTAAGAAGTAAACTAGTAAATAAATAAATAAATTAGCAAGCATGCAATAGAGATAATATTCTTGTGAGTAAGATTTAAGAAACTGTCAGGGTTTCAGTTAGTACATAATACTCTGAACAGCTACTGCAAGGCCATTATTTCTACCCACAGACTATTTTCAAAACCTACAGCTTCTTCTTGTTTCACAGCCACATTTTAGCTTAAAATGAATGTGACAGATTTCTTATGAGAAAAAGTAATAGCACACTAGTAATGTTATGACAAAAGTTATATTTTATTACCCTATATGTACTGAAGATTTTAACACCAATCTATGCAAAAATATATACAACACACACACACACACACACACACACACACACACACACACACACACACCACACCAAAGCAAAGTAAGTCAGTTTGGTTTGTTTTGTTGTTTTGATTTTTTAATTAAATCATTTCATTCCTGTTCCCAAGATCTCTGAAAGAAAAAGTGGTGCTAAAACTGAATCTGTAGCTTGGATTAGGCTGCTAGGATTCCAAGGGCCTTGCACTTTGGCTCTACTAGATATTATCTTAGACTCTGTATGTGAAACTGGTACAGTCCAGAGATCTATTGCTTATTTCTTGCTGGCACAGACAGTAAGCGAAGCCAGGATGAAATGACATGGTAAATGACTTCTCTCCTCTGCAATAGGAAATCACCAGTATACATTCAACAGCTTTCTTTAGAATATCGTAGAAGTCAGGTGAACCCACCAAATCACTAGTTGGAATTCTCTTTTAATTTAGTAGCAATAATACTTGAAAATCCCAAAGACCAGGCTAAGTCCTAAATTTATTTGCTTCTCAAGGAAGCCAGGATTGTACTTAAGAACTGATCTGTAACTGTATAAGCTACACAGTAGCTGGAAGAGACATTAGTGAAACAGAAGGAAATCAAATTGTTATTGCTATGTGAAATTAAGAAACAAAACAACATGAAACGACTCAGTGTTGGAACCAATCTTAGAGACTCACAATAATAATCAGACATGGGATTTATATGTGAACAGGGTTCGTCTACTTCAAAGTCACTTCTAGACAGTTTCACAAAAAGCCCTTGAGATGGACACTATTACTGTCCTCACAGAGTGGATGCAGCAGCTGAACCCCAGAGGAGATAAGGTTTCAGTTTCAGAACCCCAGTGTTAAATTACATACTGTTTATTTCAGTTTTAATAGCAATGGCAGTATACTTACAATATGGTTGCCAAGATTTAGAAGAGACCCAGAAAATGGTATAGTGGAATCTTGCTTTCAATTACTTACTTTTAAATTTATTCGAGAGCATTATCTATACAGAAAAAAAGTCTTTCTTGATGACATCAAAATTTCTTCAAAGAGACCTCAATAAACACACTTGAAATGGTATTGGTTGGTCCAATAACAATACAATGACTTAGTCTTTTAATCACATAAATAAATGACACTCAAGTTTCTAGTGGTTATTTTTGTTGTTTTATTAAACTCCACCTTTCTAAAGCAAATCATTTTTACCAAAATGAGATAAAACAGTGCTTATTTAACTATTTCTTAAGAAATTTTTTTCATTCAACTTTACATACCAATCAAAGATCCCCCTCTTCCCTTCTCCTGCCCCCCCCCCCAGCATTCCCCTTTCAACCCACCCCCTCTCCCACCCACAAGAAGGCGAGGGAAGGGCTTGGACTTGCCTCTACTGGAGGTGCTTCCTTATTTAAATATTTCTAAACTGCTACTTGACACAGGGTTTAAAGAGCGATGGCGCTTCTCAACAGACAATTCAAACCGATCCAGCCAGTGAGTATTCAAGCTATTAATAGATGCTGGACAAATCTACTCAAGAGGAATGAAGAAAAACATTTTGGCTACAATATCCTTATACAGATGATAAGGAGGGGGTAGCCAGTGAAATGTGTTTCTGCCATATGACTGGCAAACAAGTCAATGAGAAAAGAAACAACTGTTACCAGCCATTGTCTGTCTAATGCAAGTCACCTTACATAGGACAAGATCCATTACCCGGACTGCTCAAGCAAGTATCATATTCATAACCACCCTTCTGAGGACTTTTCCATGCTAAGCCTTAAGAAGAATCAATCATCATCTTCTGCCTTTTACTTCCAGGATATTCATTGGGATTGACAGTCAATTATCTTCTACAGAGTTATATAAAAGTAAGAGATATCCCCATGGTTTCTGCCTATAAGGCAGTGTTTACGCAGCTTCATATATTTCGGGAGAAGCTCCATGTTGTTTTTTGTGTGTGTGTGTGCTTATTTGTCAGTATCACACGAACTATCAGGTTTGGAAATTAACATAAGATCTGATTTAAAAACCAGAGCAAGAATTCAATACGTCTCTGATGTTTATTACACAGCATAACCTATCCATAATCAGTTGAAGTGTTTCTCATTCCAATATCCTTACTTCTTCACTATGCAGCCATGGCAATTGGGTAGCTGCTAGGATATCACCTAGGAAGAACACCTGTGGTAATTCATACTACATTTCTTTCTACAATGACTAATCTGAGAAGGGCACAATGCCCCCATGAAACATTAATTTCCTATACTAAAGTTGTTTTTAAAGTAGTAGGTATTTTATAACATGTTTTCATGAATTTTAATAAAGGACTTAAAGACATACTTTTCTACTGTTTATTATTATATTTCACATTGTAGAAAGTCATAGAAATGTAGAAAAATCGGTCCAGGACTTGTCCTATGGTGCTTCACGGCCCCTTTCTCTTTCTACATGACCAGAGAGCATCTCTTATATAGGGTTCTGTTACAATCTATTGATTTCTCACTTGCAGTAAAAAAAAATTTCCTTTGCCTAATTTCATTGGGCTATTTCCCCTGGATCATTCTAACCAATTAAGTTCTTTGCTGTTTACACTGCTGAGCCATCAATAGGTTTTGCTCTTGAGACCAGCAGTGTGATCATGTCATGGCATTGTTTCCTGATAGGGAGCTGTTACAACCTGATGAATGTCCCAAAGAGAAGAAACACAAACTTTGGCCATGAGCATCAGACTCTTTGAAAAAAAAAAAAAGAGAAATACATTATAAAACTTAAAAAGAAAATGACAGAGGTCCAAGTGAAGTTTTGGGAACAAGCACCATGTTGCAGATACTATATAACCATCTATTCTCTATGATGGTATACAAATATCAGCTCATCTGATCCTTGGAATTAATCTATGTGTCTATATCATTAAATTAAAGGTACAATGGAGACTCATTTTTTAGAAAATCTGACAACTTTCAATAGAACCCAGACTCAAAATGTAGTAGATAATATCCTAGAAACTAACCAGGAGTGTAAGAACATCTTTCAGAAGCCACTGGTGATTTTGAGTCCACGAATATTTTTACCCAGTTCATCAATCATGCAACAATCTCTTTCATAAGATACTATAGATTTAGTCTAAACCTAACTCATAATACTTTTGGAAAGCTCTCTTGTAACATGGGTTTAAGTCAGCGACACTATAATGAAAATGAGTCTCCTCCTCACTGAAACTGGCTTCACTGGTCAGGACATGCATAATACTATGTAATCCAAGTGCCTTAAAGTTTCAAGGAGGAAGTTTGCTGGAATTATAGAAATAGCACAGCCAAGCAATAACAACAAATAGCAAATGCAATAATGGAAAATAATTCATTATTTGTCCTAAGCTTAGATGTCTGAAGAACGATTGATTTAAATATATATATTTGGTTTTTCAAGACAGGGTTTCTCTGTGTAGTTTTGGTACCTGTCCTGGATCTCGCTCTGTAGACCAGGCTGGCCTCAAACTCAGTGATCCTTCTGGCTCTGCCTCCCGAGTGCTGGGGTTAAAGGTATGCACCACTACTGCCCGGCAAATATATATATATTTTTTAATTTTGCCTATAAGAGTGTTTGACTACCTACATGTCTATGCACCACCATGTATGTCATGCCTGTAAAGACCAGAAGAGGGTGCCAGATCCCCGGGAATTGTAATTGCAGGCAGTTGTGACCTATCATGTAGATGCTAGAAACTGAATCTGTGTCCTCTGCAAGAGAAGTAAGTGCTCTTAATCACTGAGTCATCTATCCAGCATTGGGACTAATGATTTTAAAGGCTCCATTAGAATACTTTTAAAATTAGGGCAATTTCTCATTGCATATAGAAAGTGATTATATTTTATGGCATTTCCACTTCATCATGGCTTTGGGGGCAGCCATTCTATAACTTTATTGGTTGTCAGCAGTATCCTGTTCTGTAATAATGAAAGGAGAGTTTCCACACTGGCAGGAGGCATGCATCAGAGTTCCTTGTCATCCACCTGCCAGGGTTCAGGGAGTGTTCTAGTATATTTCCTCAGCTCATTCCATACAATTCATAATCTGACAGATGGAATCATTAAACAGTGTCCTGATAGTCAGTTTCTTTGTAAACAAGGGCAAAGAAATGAATGAAATTATTGACTAGAATAATACATACTCCTCCTTTTCCTTATAGTGTGTTGACAAAGGCTGACAAATTTCTAGGGGACTTAATCCCACAGAGCATGCACAGTAACGTTTTACAACATAAGCTTGTAAAATACCTTGATAAACAATGCCTTTCTCACCCCAGGCTGTGTTTTACTTCCCTCAGTTACATGTACGGCTCCCATTACCATCAAAAAGCCAGAGAGAATTGCACACTGCTCAGATGGCTTCAGAAACTGTGGAGATGTTCAAAAAACTGTATTCAGACCATGAGGTAGTGGAACACAAACACATCATCCTGAATATATTACCATTTTCTGAGGCAAAGAAATACATGCTATGTAAGAGAAATGTAATGGAGAAAAATTTTAGCATCCTAAGACCTGACAGTGAGCTCTTCACACAGTAACACAACCAAGATTGGTGTGATCTGCAGCTTGTATTGTCTGTTTGGAGAATTATGATAATATGGCAAGGCTATCATTACAATTAGGAGGGTAATTATCAGAACTGGGTAGCTGCTCTTCTGTCTGAAGTTTTTCTGAGTCAAAAAATCTAATTTTAGGAGAAAATAGGAGAAGTGGATACTCATATAATCTTTTAAACTTTCTTACAGTTTTCACAAGAGCTCAAGGAAGTATGACTAGCCTTATGGACATGCACAGCTCCTTCCTGTGAATAACTCCATGGTTTTTTTTTTTAGAAGTTACAAATTCCTGGTCCAATAGAATGGATGCACACATGTTGAGTGTGTGAGCAATCAGTGTTCCTTTGTGTGATACCATGTCTAATTCTGTTAGATCAAGATATGCTCCCTGGTTCTGGATATAATCGTTTCAATTAAGTGAGTGACGACACGTTCTTCACTACAGAACTTGGACAATGTCAAGCGGTTTCCTTACATTATGTTTGTCCATAGAAAAGGATGAGAATCATAATAAAGATTCAGAGGTAGTTCAGGCAAAGTGTGTCTGGTGGAAACTTTTTGAGGTTTTAAAACAAGGAAAAGGCAATAAGAGATTTATTTAAATTCCTAGCAACTTGGCAGAGTTGGTGGGAAGTCAACACTTAAGATTTCCTAGGATGTCTGAAATAGTCAAAAGGGAGAAGAAGCCAGACACCCCATGGAAAGTCAGTAAGAAGATATTGATAATGATCAGGAGACCCAGGTCAGAAATGCCATCTACAACCTGAATTCAATCTGAGAATCATGGCAAAGCAGATGAATCCCAAAACCTCATGGGAAGGAATGACTCCTATGAAATTGCAAAAGTAACACTGTCACAATTCCACCTTGTCATTTCCTGGTAGCCAATTGTCCCATTAATCTGGCTTACTGATGACAAGGTTAAAAAAAGGGGGAAGTGGAGGAGAAGGAGAAAAGTGTATAAAATTTAATAAATTGTATACACACACACACACACACACACACACACACACACACACACATATGCATGCCCACAGTTTACACCTTGTTACACATTTGTATAAATATGGACGCAGGTGTGTGTAAACACATTTTACACACTATACATTAAACTTATTTAGCCTTCAGTCCAGGCACCATGGCATATACCAGTTCCCTGGTTGCCTTTCCTCAAGACATGAGTCCAGCACACTGAAACAATATCAGAATTACTTGAAAATGAAAGATTATTTGCTCATGAGTAAATTTAATCCCAAAGTGATTACTTACTTCGCCTGATATAACTTCCTATTGTGTCTGTGTTCATTCAATCCCTCTTAATTTATCAAGAATCAGCTCGGAGGTCAATCCATCCTAGAAACTGCCAAGGTTCCCTAGGAGAAAAAGCCTCAGTTTGCTCTGTTCCTACCTATGTGTGTATGTCCGCAACCATCAAATTATTATCTGTACTCCCATCATTGTCCACTACAGAAGTGAGCAACCTAAGAAAAGAGACTGTGTGCTCGAGGCCACTGTTCCTTACACTAAGCACATACATAATTTATGTGTATTTGCATGCACAGATGCATGTGTTCATATGCCTCCACGTGTATTCTAGCTATGTAAACACGTTTTAAACTCAAATTCTCATGACTAAGATTCCCCAGGAAGCCACTAGCCACCTCACATACATTATCCTTTCTAGAAGTTGCTATGCAAATAATGAGCTCTTTTATTTAGGATGGTGGTGCCATAGCTATCATGGCAAAGGAACGTGGTGTCAGATACACATGACACAAAAGCATCCCCAAACAAAATGTTGATCTAGAAAGGAATCACGTAGCTGGAACCCCCAGATGAATGAGCACCTTCATGCTGAGATGGTGCTCACTGACAGGCAATCACACTCTCTTGTGATGGGATTTTAAACCTTAAGCATTAGGCAGCAAGAGGAACTATAATTAAAGCTTCACAGAGAAAATGATTGAAGAAACACTGTGAGAGACTTCTCCTTTGAAACCATATTTCAATTCTCCTCATGTCTTTGTAGGAAAAAAAATGCTCTGACAGTCTATATTTTACCACTGTTTCATTTAATGATGCACATCAACATTTATCCACGAATATCGGCCCCTGATTTACTTCTCCTTTCAAATCAGCTGAGCACATGTCCATTCCCCAAATTCTTAGTCTTCCTACTCCCATCTGTCCACTTTATCTTTCTTGTTTCTTCCTATTTACTTATTTTTCAAATTAAGTTTAGAAACAAGGAAAGATCTTGCAAAGTACAGTGAAAAAAAATTTCTCTGGAAAAACTTCAGTATGAATTGTGGGTGAAAAGAACACTTTAACCCTCTCATTTTGCTTACAAAATAAAAATGACCACTTAACCTACAGAAAGCATGGACACAAATACATATGATGTACGTACACACATGGACACATATATTCCAAGGACAACACAGAATACCCAGAGGCTTCTTTATCATAACAATCTATCCCTACAACGACTTGAGAGATGCTTTCTGTGGAAGTTCACTCTGTACTTCATTTCCTGAAAATGCTCCCAGGTAGACCAATTCAATAGTCACCACTTTCCTTTCAATGTGAACAAGTAGAAAATAAAAATTAATTAATTAATAAAAAACAGTTCAGAGAAGAATCTTTTTGGCTTTAGGCATCATATATTATCTAGGCCTGTGCATGACTTTGCCATTAACATGACTCATATTCATAATATAATGTTAGGGAAGAAGACATTAAGGAAGATGTGGTCATCATTTTAATGCTCAGATAGGTGCTGCAGAGGTATCATAAGATGCAACAGTATCACCTTTGATTTTGTAAGATTATAAAACTAGCATTCCAGCTATTTCATTAAAAATGTTTTAAGAAAGAACACTGCAAATCAGTGAGTCTTTTAAGTTTCTACCAGTCAGATTTTCTGTGTTTTATAAAGGTATTTGTAACAGCATTTAGTAGGCAAACTACAAGTGATATAGATATTATACCAAGGAAGCATCATTTATAACCAACAGTAGAAGCTAATCTTACCATGCACAACCCATGCTCTGAAGTCATCTATATGTTAACTTATGTAATCTTCTCCACTATTGCATAAGATAGGCATCCTGTTACTATCCACATGTTCTGAGAGGAATTTTAAGATATTCAGAGACAAAAGGCTTGTCCAAAGTGATATGGTGCTTGCAAGAGATGGGACTTGAAAGTAGGCAGTCTGATTCCCTTGCCTGTTTGACATTTCCTGCAAATTAAGCATCCTTTTTGAGTATATTTATTACTAAGGATGGATGTACTTTTCTCTCAAGAATATGTTCCAATCCTAAACTACATTCCATTTCAAATGAACATATTCTAGCAATGCAATTTTATTGATGTTTAATCAACAGCATTACTTGGATATGAAATTCAGGGAATGAAAAGACGATTTGGGGAGAGTAAGTGGGAACTCTAAAAAGGAAAGTTGTTGTTGTTGTTGTTGTTTTGTGTGTGTGTGTGTGTGTGTGTGTGTGTGTGTGTGTGTGTGTGTGTTTTAAGTGCCTGTGGCTCAAATCACTCTGTCATGGACAATCCTATACAAGCTGCTTCCCAAAGACCCAGTCGGCATTCTCTCTGTGTTGTTATTATTATAGGCAGAGTCTATAGATTGTCCCTAAGACCTGAAGCCAGGACATTTTAAATGTCCAGACAGCAGCAATTACTTCTGATGCTTTGATTTTCATTTTAAAAGTATCATCTAAATATTCCATCTAGTTCTATATAAGTAAATAACAGCATGACCAAAGTGATGCCTGTTTCCATTAAACAGATACACTTAGATGACACCATGGTTGCTCAATCCACATCAGGGCATTCTTCAGCATATGACAGATACCCAATGAGTAAGGATATGTGATCAAGGCAAATGATAAGTTCTATGGGCTGAGACAATGGCTCAGTGGGGTAATGGCACTTCACACCAACCTGATGACCTGTTTGATACCCTCCCCAAGTCCACATAATGGAAAGAGAACATCAATTGCTCTAAACTGCCATCTGATGTCCACATGTGCACCACGTCATACACCACACACACACACACACACACACACACACACACACACTACTTTTTTTAATTAGAAAAGAATTTGAAACTTGCAAGATGAGATTTGCCAATTTGATGGTGATTTCCTAATTCTACTCACAGTGAACCAATATCTTATTGCTAGAAATCAGAAAGCTACATATCCTTTTGTGTGAGAATATTCATGGTCATGAATGCCACAGCACCCACGTGGCAGTCAGAGGAAAGCTTCCAGTGACAGTCCTCTAGTCGTGGTGGTTTGCTGTTCACCACTGTGCACATCAACTTAGGCGGATTGTGAGCTTCCAGATATTTCCTCATCTGGGATTAACAGTGTGTACTGTTGTGTTATCAGGGGATCCACACCCCAGTCATGCCTTCTACGGCCACTGTTTGTCCCACTAAACTGTCTCCTCAGATCACGTGTCCTTTAGTCATTGTTGTTTTCTTTTTAATCATTTTTATTTTTTGTTCTCATATTTAAAAATTTTGTCAAATTTTAGGTTGCCTGTCTTCATTTTGCCCCATTTGCTCACCCTGTCAATTTTAGCATTTCAACAAGGCCTGAGGACTCAATTCTGAGCATTGGCAAACAGTCACAAATAGAACAACCTTTACTGTGTTTCTAAGTAAGGTATCCTTTCCTCCCTCTCTATTAAGAGAACTTTTATAGAAAAAGAAAAATACAATTTCTAATTGCATACTAAATCTCTGAGGAACCAAACTGCATTTCCAAAGTGATGTCTATTTCTAGGAGACAGGCAATATTAGAGGATGCCATGTTTTGTTTTGTTTTTCATTTGGTTTTATTTGGTTTTTCATCTGCATCACAGCATTTTGAAGAGCATGACACATATGCAAGGGGTGAAGTTACATGGTCCAAACTCATGGTAAAGGCTAAACCTAACTCTACGGGACAACAAGCTACCACTTTCCACCATAGAGACAAGAAACTGTATAGTTAGATGGTGGCCTTCATACTCTAATGGTGCTCCACCAAGCTAAGTTCATTGAGATTCAGCACAAAAGCTCTTCTTTTTGTACTTTACATTCATAAAGGAATTACTAGAGTATGTTAAAGCCTACGCTAATATTCATAATGTTCAGGTCAGTGAACTAAATTGTACCAATGGTTCAAGTAGAAATCATGTAACTTAGAGAGGAAAGAATGCCTTTTGTATTTGATAAGCTGTATTCATAGTCATGCTTCTATGCAGGACTCAAATTGAAGATAAAGATACTTCTTCTGTCTTTTCACCCACAAGTCATTTGCATATATGTTATGGCTTCCAGATTATTGCTTTTATGGGACTTCTGAGTGTGTGAATGAGTGACTCTCTGTTTCTTGTGCCTTCTCTTGGGTTCTTTTCCTTGTGTTTGTTTTGTCCAAATATGATATGTTAGTTTTTGTTCTATCATAATTTTATTATCATTCCACAGAAATTTGTTCGTTTTCTAATGAGAGACAGGAAGTGGGTGGATCTAGATGTGAGGTGAGGTGGGGAGGACCTAAGAAGACTAGAGGGAAGGGAAACCATAATCAGGATATATATGTGAGGGAAAAAAATCTATTTTCAATAAAAGGACAAAAAAAATAAGAAATAAAATGAGCCTACAACCTCCTAAGACCTGAGAGTCATCTGTCATCCAATAGTGCTCCATGAAAATCTCATGCATTCTGGATCATAATTCACAGATACACAGATACAGAGCCAGGCAGATCTTTGTGAGTTCAAGGCCACATTGGAAACAGCCAGGCATGGTGACTCACGCCTTTAATCCCAGGGAGTGATGGCAGAGAACAGAAAGAAATATAAGGCGTGAAAACCAGGCACCAGAGCTAGTTAAGCATTTGGCTGGTTAAGCATTCAGGCTTTTGAGCAACAGTTCAGCTGAGAGCTATTGGGATGAGGACACAGAAGCTTGCAGTCTGAGGAAACAAGATCAGCTGAGGAACTGGTGAGGTGAGAAAACTGTGGCTTGTTCTGTCTCTCTGATCTTCCAGCATTCACCCCAATAACTGGCCTCGGATTTGATTTCATTAATAAGACCATTTAAGATTCCTGCTATACTACTATGCCATAAATGAAGCATATACTGCTAATTGTTAGAAAAGTCATCACAGCCATGAGAATGCCTTGATGAATGTTCATCTTTAACAGTTTGTTTTTTTACTAGATGGCAGTTGGGTGAATCTCTCAGGAAGACCACTGAAATAGCCTTGGAACTTTCTGGCATTTGGAACTTCAATAAATACTTCATGATCACTGTCTCTGGCAAGAAAGAATCTCTTTTTTTTTTCCTTATACATATATGGTGTCCTGCAGAGTGTCATAAAACCTTCTACTAAGTTAAGCTCTTAAAAGAGAATAAAATAAGAACTTTTCCCTTTCTTCTCCCCGAGAATGAAAAGGGAGGCTTTGCTTTGTGTTTCTGATAAGATTTTCTTTCCAATTTAAACACTCAAAAGCACATTTGACAAGTATCTACCCAACCTTGTATTTCAACAAACATAGAATCTATTGTGTTTCCTTTGGGAGAATTAACTTTTAATACACCCTGAAAATCACCACTTAATTCTTTCTTTCTTAGCCCTCACAAAGTCTCTATCATTCTCAAGGTGAAACATAAAAATAAAAACAATTTACAACGTTTCGTTGGAGGTAAGCTTTGATTTTTTTCTCCTTACTCATCCCTAAAATCTTTCTCTTCTTCCTTTTCATCCCTCCATTTCCTGCCTTCCACAAACATTTGCTGAATCCTCAATTACTGTCAGGATCTGAGGATAAAAGTATGGATTTCATATCTATAGTCCCCAAGTGTTTCAAGAATTGGTGTACTTCAATGTTACCAGTGACATCAGCTCCAAGAGACAGAGAGAACTCCTGGGTCATGAGGGAAGTCTTAAGGAAAAAAAAAAAAAATTAAGCTTCCATTTCCATCTTTCCAAACCAACTGCTGCTGTACCTACAAGCAATGGTTAGGTATAACCTGTGTATCCTGTCAGAGATTTACTAACCATACACAAATATGTAAGAATTCATTCTCTCTTTAAAATTAAGTATATGGGATAAGATCATGCTAACTTATACCATGGTGTCTTCTCATCTAGTAGCATTTCTTGGCAATCATCCTGTATCTATGCATATAGATCCACCTCATTTCTTTGCAGTGGTATACACAATAGATCATAAGAATGGATATTAATTTCTCCAAAA
This sequence comes from Onychomys torridus, assembly GCF_903995425.1. Lineage (NCBI taxonomy): Eukaryota > Metazoa > Chordata > Mammalia > Rodentia > Cricetidae > Onychomys > Onychomys torridus. Next base: position 63,177,475 of record NC_050456.1, on the reverse strand, counting down.
ATTGTACCAATAAAAGCCATTTAATTTTGTGTTTTGTTACTGTTATCTTTTTGTCATGGTTTGAGATAGGGTCTCCTGTAGCACTGTCTGGTCTATGTAAGTGAGGATGACCTTTAACTCTTGACCTTTTTGCCTGCACCTCCCAAATGCTAGGGATAACAAGTGGTTATCACCACATCTGACCCTTTACATTGATTCTTTCATTATTTTGTTTGTATTTTTGAGACAGGGTCTCTCTCAGTAGTTTGGCTGTTCAGGAGCTCAGTAGTAAATATCCTGTATTCACCACTGTATCTTGTCCTCATTCATGTTTCTTAACCCATCAAACTTCAAAGTTGCACCATGCATTGAATCCTTTTGCACTTCCTGAATATTCCAAAGGATAGTCAGGAGCACATTGCATAACCATCACTAATACTAATACTTGCACTATCTTACTTGAATCAAAAAGGTAAGAGTGAATATGTAAAAAATGAGCTGTTCTTAACAGCCTTATCTGATCCACCTTATCTGTTTTGCTTGAGTATCTTTAATCAAAAACAAATTCCCATCATTGAAATTCAGTGAAGGATTCACATGCCAAATGCTGCATGAAAAAAAGATCATTGCACCTACAGTCTTCAGAACTATATCCCAGAAATTAGGCTATACATTTTCAGAGACTTAATACAATGGCACACAAATAAGATGGATGAGTATCAATGTCATTAGAACAGTAGTTTAGGTGTCTTAGGATCTCAGAACTAACTAACTTCCTTCCAAAGTACATAGCTGTCCCTTATAACCTACTATAATCCCACAGGTCTCCATACTTTACCTGTCTTCACCTGGAAGCCTCAAGCTTTGCAAAATTATCAACACTATTATTTGCAATCCCTCAGTGCCTAGGAAGACTAGACTTACTTTCACTTTGAGGAGGCCTGTGAGATATGTCAAGATTAGGCATGGTGGCCCAGTCTTTGGCATGTTTTTACCAAGAACGATTGAGGCTCCTGAGTAAATAACACAAGAATATATCAATACCAAAGCTTTCTGAAACCATCAGAGATAATTTTCCAAATGTATTTTTTAAATAAATTGAGTTGAAAAGCTTGGTGGTGTTTATTCATTTCTTACCTGTACCAAGTACTCCAAGAAAGGCTTCCTACTGAATTGTCATTTAATCCTCAGACAGCTCATTAAGATGCTTTTAATTAATGCTTCCCACACTGTACATACATGAAAAATGAGGCTCATCTATAGGTTAAGGATCTTGTCAACACGGCAAGATTATGAAACAATGAAGGCAATTATAAATCCAAAACGAATAAGTCAGGGGCCAAGTCTTTACCTTCCAATGTTGGCAACCTGGATTGTGAAAATCACAGATTAGCCTCTGACAGATCAACTGAAGCCCAAGGTTAAGTCATTTCAAGAAACACAAAGAATTTCTTGGAGCAGCATAAATATTAGAATGCAGTACTGTCTCTGATAGAATTGGTCTGTTGATGAAATGCCTACTGGAACAGAGATGTGTGTGTGTGTGTGTGTGTGTGTGTGTGTGTGTGTGTGTGTGTGTGTGTGTGTATAAAAAGAGAGAGAGAGATTACCTTCAGCATTCCCATCTGAGAATCTACACAGAAGAGAAAGTATAGACTCTGAGGGCCAAAATTTCATACAGATACATTCAGTCCCTGCATTGATGTCTTCATCAGTATATTTTATGAAACAATTAGAACCTAGTAGTCAACAGTGAAACACACATAATACCAACAACAATCTATTATATCCCTATGCAGACTACCATGCTCAGCCTATTCCACTTAATTTTTCTATGAACTGCAATAAAGTATTCTCACTTTGTAGGAATGACTTAGATAAAACTAAAAATATTTGCATGTTCACAGGCCTATTTAATTCTAAATTGATGTGGTGCCTATAATTCCATCCACATAGAATCATGTTTGCATGTCTCAAGGGAAAGCACCCACCACCTCTTCAGTCCCTTCCTATTGAACAAGACACACAGGGGTAACCCTGCAGTCTCTATTGTTATCACAAGGGTTTTGAAGAGTTAACCAGGTGAAAGCAAGATTTTCACCTTTTTAAAAGATTTTAACAAGTTAACAATGAATGCCTGCCGCTTCGATAAGTATAAGGCCTACTCTGCAAAAAGGACACATTAAGGACTTTTTGTATCCCTAACAAACCTGAACCTTACTCAAGTACTCTCCTATTCACCCACCTCTCATTTTCAAATTTTTCTGCTCATTCCTATTTCTCCTTATTACTTCAACTATAATAAAGTGCTCCCATTCATCACTTTCCTTCCAATACAGTGTAGTGTTCTTAATTTCAAGGAGAAAAAAGAAATGGGATTTGAAGATTGGATTCCCTTAATCTTCCCATTAAGAGTTCTGATTAAAAAAAAAAAAAAAAAAAAAGTTGTAGTCAGAGTTGTGTCCAGTCAACCACTCAAATGAAACTAGAGACTTGTCACTACACTTAATTATTTAAAAGTCTCTCCTGGGCACAAGGAAAAAGAATTTGAATAACAATTTATTTCAGGAATTTATATGCTATATTTAGAGAAATTCATTAATGATTTATCAATTTCAAAGCACAGAGCTGGAAAGGACAGTGGTGGTCAACCTGTTTACACACTTGTCATAAGACAACTAAATGAATATTAAATCATCTAAGTGAAACCTCATGTTCTTGAAATGCCTAGTATGAAAAATGCTAGACATTTCCCATGATACAACTTCTAGATCTCAAGTGTGCTACCCTAGATCAATCCTCCCACACAAGGAATATCCAAATTCCTTTGCCTTGGGTCACAAATATGTTCTGTAAATGTTGTATTTATGTCTGACACAGAGTTTCCAGATTGTGGGTAAACCTTTAAATTCTGATAAAAGTAAAAGAATATTAGGCTAAAGAGAGAGCTCAATGGCTAAGAGCACTTGTTGATATCACAAAAGACCCAGGCTGTGTTCTACCACCAACACCAGCACTCATTCCTATGCATAACTCTACTTCCAGGGAATCCAATGTCCTCTGTTGGCCTCTGTGGGAAATGCACACATATGGTCTCCATATATATATGCAGGTAAACCTGCACATACACAAAAAGCAATTAATCATTTTTTTAAGAACAAAGGAATACAGACTACATTTTTCCATCAAAAGAGGAAAAATATATGAAATTATAATTTTACATTACTAAGGATTTAGAAACAAAAATAACATATAATTTTAGATGATATTAATATCATGCAGGAAAGCAAAAACACTCACTAGCTAACTATAATCACACTGACCCTATACACTGAGCCAAACAAAATGTGTGCCATATCACAACATGATTTAGAGAGAATTTGTTCACATGATTTACCTATTTATTATTTATTATTTGTTTCTGCCTTCCTCTTTGCAACCACTCTCTCTCATTTGTTCATCTGTCTGTCTCCTGACAGTCACTCCCTGGGGTCCTCTAAAATACATGTTCATTCTCAGACGCTCTTACTGGAGAATTGCACCTAGTGGAAACACTCGAAGCACTGTCCCCAATAGAATACATCAGGAATCCTATATTGGCTCATTTATAGTGACAAGATGAAATTTATTAGAAAACCTCTTCTTGCTCCTACTATCAGCAGCCTTCCTCTACAGGTAGCTACTTTGAATAACATTTTGTTTGGGTAATTCCTTTCTACCTATCCCTATTATTCACTGACTCTTGGAAAGACTTCCTTCTTTCTTTCTTTCTTTCTTTCTTTCTTTCTTTCTTTCTTTCTTCCTTCCTTCCTTCCTTCCTCCCCCCCCCCCTCTCTTCTCAGAAAGAGAATTGACTTTATGAGCAAAGAGGATCCTCACTGTGAGAAAACAGTAACTATTTCGAGTGTCTTACCTTCCTCTGGAACTCAGAAATAAATATTGTTATAGATAAATGCATGGTGGCCAGATACAAGGTTCCATTGTGGGGACAAGCTACTGTCTTGCAGGATGTTCTTATCTATGTAGAAGAAAATAGCAACTTAAAAGTCAAATTCCCTGTGTCCAGTTGGTGGGTGAAAAAGAATGGCCTTTGTTCCTGCTAGTCATGATATATGCCAGTGCCACATAAGCTGTCAGTTAAAATGGCCCTATGAGTATTATATATCCTCTAATTAAAAATTGAGAAAATAGATATAAAGGGAAGGAAGCATGCTAACAAGCTGAGGCTGAACCAGCATTCAAATCTAGTCTAATAAATCCAAGCTCTCTACCTTCCTACTTCTTTACCCTAAAACATGTTCCCTGTTTACTATGGAGATAATAAAAATATAATCAAAAGCTTATGATTATTGTATTTTTCAAAACGTCCAGCTGTCTTCAAGGATTCCAGCAAGATGGAGTCCATGGTTTTGCAATATCACAAGCATTTCTTTCAGAATAAGCTACCACACCACTAATTTTGGCTATCAAGCTTCGGTTTTAAGAATCTAATTCAACATAATCAAGTTCTAATGTCTCTGATTATTCCTATTTGCTTTTGCCTGGAGGCCTGGAAAGAGTACAGGTTTGACAAATATAAACAGAGGGCTCATGATGCTTTTGGAATGTTCTACCTTCCTGTTTTCAAAGCAAGAGGCCACACTGCTTTGAAAAGTATTCCACAGAGAGAACAAAGGAAGCTTCTTCTATTAGATCATTTAAAACTTCTGTACATCAGCATTATTTGTACAAACTCTGTAAATACTAATACACTCAGCAATTAAAACCCCATGGGAGCAAGTATTCCTAAAGATGGATTCAGCCTGTAACAATGAAGTGTAGAGAGACAGACACCAGAGTTCAGTTCAAATCCTTATCTTTGCAAATAACTTTTGCTCTGAGTGAGCTCACAGTCACAAAGTAGAAACAGAGAATCTGGGAGCACTTTATAGCCACATTGATACTGGTAGAAAAATAAGTAACAGCCTATCCTAAATTTAGTTCAGAAACAACGGTGAAGAACAAGTGCCCTTGAAAGACCAAGTAAGACTTCGGAAGTAAAAAGTATGGTTTCAGACCCTGGAAATAAGCATGGACCCCACAATAGGCATGGAGTGAGATTATCTGAAAGAACGGGAATCCTGTAACTGCCCTTGAGATCAGTGAAGGATGGATGAAAGGAGGGATTAGGTGGAATTCACTGGTCACAGTTTTAGGTCTCTCTGAAGGACACTAAGGAAGGAATCTCCTCATAATGCAAGAAAGTAATGATGGGAGAGGTGAAGACTAATAAAGAAAAATGTTAGTGGTAACTCAAAGTTGGCCAGCCCCTGGAGGGAATACTTGTTCTACCATAACTTTGGAAGCTAAGAAGTAGGACCAAGAGTTTGAGGCAGACCTGACCTTCAGAGTGAAACCAGCCTCATGAAACCGGAGAAGACCAGATGACTCAAAGCAGTTGTCCTGCATAAGCACCATCTCTTGTTCATGAAATATCTGTGAATCGAGCATGAGTGGAACTATCCCAATAATGATCAGCTCAACCTAAAACACAGTGACAGTGAAATCTGAAAAGTCCAGGTGAACTCACCAATAAGAGGAGGGAAGTAGAGAGTCTCCATGCCCTAGACTGACCTACTGATGCTTGTGGTGCAGGGAAATGGAGCTGCCCAGCCATTCCCTGAAGAATTGACACTGGGCAGTTATGGGTCATGTTGATATGGGCTTGATTCTTTCTAACTATAAAAATCAAAGTAAGGAACGTTTATAATCCATTCAGTGCAGAGTCCTAGATGAGAATGCTAAAACATTTACAGAGATCTAAAATAAGCTGTTGTTTCCAAGGAGTCACAGAGTTTGGGGGTGCTGTAAGGATGTTCTCCAAAATTTTCCCACACCTGGGTATTACATTATGTCAGACAAACCCATAAGTGAGCTCATCTAGACTGACCCAGGTCAGCAATAATCTACAGCGGCCTCATGACTCACTGCAGCTAATGGGCTCTGGTGACAAATATGTGCAGGAATAACAGAAACTGCAGTCTACTGCCTTAAGGGAAGGGAAAGAATTAATAAATAGACCCTTTAGTTTCAACAGTATTAAAGTATTTACATGCAAATATAATGAACACATAACTGGAGGATCTTAATTATAATTCTGGAATTTGGAAAATTACAAATTTTACATATGCAGAGATGAACTCCATTGGCAGAAAGTCAAAAATGGTGGAGGGTGGTCAAAACAATTCAACAGACAGGAGAAGTGCTTTGCTTATTTTCAAGTCATCAACTTGGAACAAGTCTTTCCCAGCCCATCTCTGGGTCATTTTTTCACTCAATAAAAGTCTACCACCCAAGCAATTACATAGATTAAGAAAAGGAACAGACCTGACCTATTTATAACACAGTCAATTCTCCATTATTCCAGGCTCTCTCAAGCTATACACTTTATGTTGTTATCTGCCCTCTGGTCACTTCATTGCCCATTATCACCTCCGCAGGGAAAAGAGGTGAATCTCAAATCAATCCATTTAACTATTTATTAGCAATGCTGGTAAGAGGGCAAGGGGAAAATACATGAGAGCCTCCTCTACAATTAAAGCAGTCATCCATCTCTAGCCTTCTACAAACAACTCCTGTCAAAAGTGTTGCTAAAAATTGTCATGCTTTATTTACAAATGAATGACACTTTTACTATTCCCATTTCACTGAATTATATTGAGTGATTCAGGAATCATTTTCTTCACTGAAAACAATGGCAAGGATTACATTACAATGCCTTAGGTGGTTCCACTGTATAAATAAAAATATTAATAATTATAAAGTAAGATAAGGAAACCAAACCACCCTACCAGTTGTGCTATGTGCAAAGCTGAGTCTTTACAATATTAATCAAAAGATTGCATTTCATACCTGTGTTGCAAAGAATTTAATGTGGTAGCATGCATGAATTGAATAAGCAGCATTTGAAAAGAATAACCATATGATGGATAATATCATTACTAACCTTTATTGGTGGTATTATTATTATTGATCCTCTGGATGAGAATGTGACCTCTCTGATACCCTGTGCAACTCAAAACTAGGGAGAGATCACTGCTTAATAGCATCCCACAGATTAACACTAAAAATTTGAGATGTCATTAGTCTGCAGTGTGAAAGGCCTTGACCTTGTGAAAAATTATCTTATGGTGTGAAAGAACGGGCAGCACACACACAACGTTAAAGGAACCCTAAAAAGTGCATATCAAAATATATCCCTCATCTTTCCATACTTTCTGCCTCTGCTTTGTTTGTTTGTTTTTCTGAAAAACAGGTAGAAACACAGACACAGCACTTACAAGCAAGTCATCTCTGACCACTAATTTGTCATGCACCATGAATTCAGAACAGTACAGTTAGAATTGTCTTTTGACCCACAAAAATGATCTAAGGTTTATTCTCTCTAGTTGCCATGGTTAACTGTTAAATCAACTTATGCCACACATGTTTGGAACTCATAACCTCTGAATGCCCTTTGCTGCACTCAACATGAAAATCCAACAGACTAAGCAGATCCTGCTTTGTGGAGAAAGAGTTATAAAGAAGTTACGATTTCTAGTCTTTTTTTACCCACTCTGGAGAGCCCCTGCCTCTCAAATAACACTGTCAACAAAGGATATGCCTAAGATACATGAAATAAAATCAAAGAACAAAATATATATATATATATATAAAAGAGAGCAAATGTGCTCTAGTCCTACTAAAGTTACAAACTCTCACATGTGCTTTGTTTTGTTCTCTTTAATTCTCCCAAGACAGATCCATAAAGTTAATTCAGTGTGTTATTCATTTTATTCCATGTGAAAATACACATCTATATGAGCACCTATTTAACAAACAGTTTCATTTGGCATCAGGAAAGACATATCATGAAACAAAACTATTTCTTCAAACAGATCAGTGCTATGCAGCATCTGAATTACCTCATGTGTGGGTTGGAAAGCTTGATGCTGATCAGGGTTTGGTTACCCAGCAGGTGTTTGCCTGTAAAACCTGCTTAGAGCAAGTCAAAAGGCGGGGTCTATATTTCTTTCCATTAGGCAACCAATGTAGGGGAATGAAATGTACTCTGACAAACAGCCCTTCTCTGGGAGAGTATGAAGATCTTGTCCTTCATGATCAGTTCATGAAGTTACAAATGAACTCATTTAATTGCACATGTGCAAAAATTGCTGCACCAGGCATTTTCATTAACACTGGGAAGATAGAACAACTGAGTCAGAGGTCTGGAACACAGTGAGAGACACAGACATGAGTAAAAATACATAATACAACAGGAGGCATCAGCCAATGAAGTTTGAAAGGTTGCTTGCTTGGAGAAAACCAGAGAGAGACATAATTTATGCTAACCAGGAGAAAAGCTTGACACCCCAGTGACTTTTACAAATGAACACCATGGGAAAGGTTGATTTTCTTAAATTACTTAAATACATGGAATGGGTGTTTGGAAACAAATGACAGTTTGGTTTGAGATCTGGATAATCATGGATCTTGCAAGGCAGACCAACGTATTTGGACAGGCTCTGCCTAGAAGGACAGAGAATCCAAGAAACAGGTAAGATGGTTGAAGAATATGAAGCAACTATCTTCTGGCTTGCTTGATGTTTTAGTAAATTAATTCTGGGAATAGTAAAAGCAGTATGAGAATTCATGGGGTTACTGATGGAGAGAAAAAACCGAGGACACTGTTGCTTCCAAGAGTGAACTCAACCCTGATACTGAACACTAGAAGTATCCTAAATGGGAAAACACACACACATACTCAGAGAGAGAGAGAGAGAGAAATCCCTGTGACTCTCAACTAGACTACTACATATCTACAGAATATTGAGGTCAGAAAGAATGAAATCTAACAGATACATTACAATTAAGGAGTTCTTAAGAGCCCGTAATCCCAGGTCCTACTAAAGTTTACTAAGGCATAGTCTCCAATGCTAGAGTCTCCAAATTTGCATTCATTCTCTTCATTTAATTCACCTGTGGGTTAAGCTGGCATCATTTTGTGAGCAAGAATGGAGTCTTGCTTGAACATTGATCCCAAATGCCCTGCACAAAACTTAGCATGGTGCGCAGCACATGGTTAGGATTCAGTCTTTGCCCAATCCTCAGTTATAAGCTCCTGACTCCCACAGAAGTCTGTCTGGCATTCCTTGGAGCCTGAGATTATTAGACTGAAGTCTTAAATTCCATTGCTGTCAGCACTACTGGACTTGTTCCTTACCTATTTGGGTAAAAAGAAAAATATTTTTTAAAAAAATCATTTTCCAAAGAATTTTAATCTCTTACATGTTCTAAAGTAGCAAAACAAGGTCTTATTGTTTTATGTTGAGTTGAATTGTAGCTCAGAAGCCACTTAAAAATACAGTAACAGCTTGCAAAGGGTACTCTGGTGCCTGCTGCTCACTGCTCCAATTTGATTAATTGCATGTATTTCTGTTACGTTATATATTATGTGGACTTGAAAGGAAAAGTTTTCCTACTTGGTAGCCTAGGCCTGGCTAACATTCTGTTAAAGATAATTTTTATAAATCAATATGTTTATATACTCATGTTAAAAATAATCAAATTTCATATATATACTATATACAGTATAAATATATATTAATTTCTGCATTTTGGTCTATAACTACATATACATATATATACATACATATATATAGTATTTTTTGCATACATATGTGAGTATAATGATAGTTTAACATTGGTTTTGAACAATGAATCTGAGGACTGTACTTGATGAGAAGCCCCATTTTTAAATTAATTGAAACTGCTTTTAAAAGAAATGCCTTCAGACTGAACCAATAGCCCAACAACACCATTCCACATCCAATGTCCATCATTACATAAGGGTTCTAGTTTGTTTCCTGTTGCTCTGAAAAACACCATAACCAAATGCAACTTAGAGAAGGAAAGGGTTCATTTCAGCTTATACTTCCAACATTGAGGGAAATCAGGCCAGGAGCTGAAGCACTTGGGGAAATGCTGATTACTGGCTTGCTCATTGGCTCAAGTTCAGCCAGCTTTCTAATACAGTCCTAATTTGCTGGCTTAAAAATGATACAGTCCGAAGTAGGATGACTCCTCTGACATAATTATCAATCAAGACAATCTCTCACAGACCTGGCCTCAGATTAGTCTGAATGAGATGATTCTTCAATTGAAGTCCCCTCTTTGCAGCTAACTTTAGGTTGCATTGAGTTTGACAATAAACACTAACCATGACAAATAAGGTACAATCATTGCACACAGACAGAAAAGTATGAAGAAATACAACAATAATTATAGTTTTAAATTTCTACAACAAAGTATTTCCATGACTCTTGAAGAGTCATGGGTGAAGTGAACTGGGCAAGGCAAGTGCTTAAAATTCATTTTGATAAAAGTGGCTGTACCCTGGCAAAGACATAATCACCATAGCTCACTGTGCTCAGTATCCCAGATCAGAACCTGGTTTCTTGCAAACATTGGCAAAGGATGCAAAGATATACTTCTATGTGTGAGAGCACATTACACAAAACTCTTAATAATCAAAAATGGGTGTTCAATGAACTAGTTGGTGTAACTCATTTCCCAACTTGAGAGGAGTTCTTCACTCTGTTTCTCTCGCTTTTCCTAGCCCCATCTCAAATGACCTTCTTAAACCACTCTCTACTACAAGGCTCCTTTTGTTACTGTATAAAATTTTATTTCCTTTCTTGCTCTCTTTGTGTTCCACTGCATGCATTTTCTTCCTTTTTTCCCAGTCCTTTGTAAGCTCGAAATGGACAGCAGGCTTATATATGCTAGGTAATTTCTCTACCACAACGATACATGCCCAGTCCTCACATTTTCTACTTAAAGAGACAAAGGCTAAGAAACAATTTAAAAATTGGCCCAGTTCACCCAATTAACAAGTGGAAGAGCCAACGTTAGTACCTAACTGAATGCAGAATTCCTTTCACTGCATATCCCTGGCTCAGTTACTGAGGTTGACAGCAATGTCTTCAGTCATGCATAAACCAATGATGCAGTCATGTTTTGCCTCACCGTCTCCTGCCACCAGCTAGGACCCTCATCACAGGACTTATTCACTACCTATATCTGGACTCTCCAGCCATATTGGTCATTTATGCATGTATCGTGTGTCTGCCTCACTGCAAGGGTTAAAGATTATCTTCTGAGTGAATAAATAAGGTTTCTTCACCACCTGTAGTGTACTTTCTACTTCTAAAGTATCATTATCTACTTCACAAGAGACAGACCTTCTCCTGGCATTTGGTACTTTTCTTCACATACTGTTTCCTTTGACCTATATGGAAAAGAAAATCTCCAATTAAAGAACCACGGGCAACTAAGGAGTTCGGAGAATGGGGCAAATAATCTTCTCCAGGAAAGAGCACACCAATGAGTGGTCTGACACCAAATGTTCAGTCCTGAGGACATGCTTGTGGGTTGCATTGCTCAGACTGAGCAGGTTACGTTTGAGAATATATGGGTATATACCTAAACTTATACATATATTTGTGCAGCAGTAATATCAGAGAACCCCGGATTTGAAAGAGAGCAAGGTGGAGTATATGAGAGTGTTCAGAGGGCAGAAAGGGAAGAGGAGAAGTGTAATTATAATCTCAAAAAAGTAAGGAAGAAAGAAAACACTAACATTATTGGTGAGACCTTATTATTTTATTATCTTGGAGAGACTACAGCTAAATTAACAACAGCTTATTTTAGAGTAAACAGTACTTCCTTTCCAGTCTCCAAGACTTAAGATACATTTATATGTTGCAAAGGCATGCACTAACATACTAACTCCTCACACAGATACATACAAGCTCTTTCCATTTGATTATTTAATCTTTAATCAGTAGAAAACATCTTCTTTCTTAAAATCTTATTATTAAAGTATTTAATAATGTCAGACCCAAAAGTTATTTTCATACATTGTACCAAACTATGAAAGCAGTTTTCCATCTTAAAATAATAGCTATGATCATGGACTTTACAAGATACTATAAAAATAGCAAAGTTAAGGAAGACTTGGGAGTAGTGATACCGACTTTAACCCCTTGGAAGCACTTGGAAGCAGAGACAGGCAGATCTCTGAAAGTTCAAGGTTAGCCTGGTCTACAAAGTGAGTCCTAGGTCAGCCAGGACTACACAGTGAGACCGCCTGTTTCAGTAATCTCTAGAATCATGAAAAGTAATTAATAACAATGAAATAAATAAAATAGAAAGTAATACTAACTTTTAGAACTTGGAAAGTTAACAAATTACAAATTGAAAAGAATTGTGCGTCATTGGCTAAAATATCTATTCTGACCAGAAATCATCATCTCAAAAGTGTTTTGCATACTTCACAAATGTACTATGTTTGTGAAACTTTGAATCAAGGGACATCAAAACATTCAGAAGTAACCTTCACAAAGGCCTGCATGTAAACAAATTAGCAAAGTGCAATAAATGTGCAAACAACTGTTTAAGATAGGACAAATGAAAAATTCATAGAAATAAGCCATAAAGAACTGGGTCATCAAAAGTTAGTGACACTGACACCATAAGGTTTTGTAATATATGTTTCTATCATAGCAAATCAGATCTTTCTATTTGTTGATAATGGATGAGTTGGGTTTTTTAACCAAAGAATGAAAAGGACAGTCTTATTTTCCAAGATAAACTTTTTAAAAATGCATCATACCTTTTTCTTACTGTTGTTTTCACAAAAAGTGGCTCTCATACATAAAGTTTAAACCTGGTCAGAAACAGAAGCAATTTTATTTCAAGGGACTGTGCAGTTTCTTCCAATAAAGATCCTTAGTAGAATCCACCTGTGATCAATTCAGTCTCTGCCAGCTATTCAGTAGTTCAAGCGAGGGAAAGTCTAGTCCTTGCATTCATCTCACCCTAATTAACTCTCAGGCTTGGAAAGAAGAGTGTCAAAACAGGGAAAGCTCAACCAATCACTAAACAAATTGAAGAAAAAAAAAATACATGAGTCCGAAAAACACTTCATATGTTAGGTGAAACCACATACACACACATACAAGAACCAAGGCTCCTGAAAGGGCAGAGGAATCTCTTGGTTTACCTGTTAATTAGACAGAACCTAGCCTATCCTAACACAGGACAGTCATGCAATGGTAAATGTTATCAACTTAAATAATGCCTCTGTATGAGAATATAACATTGTATTGTTATCAAGGCATTCCACACACCTAAATCTTATTTGGCCTCTTAACAGCTCTGTTGAACTCTGCAAAGAGGAAATTAAGTCTCCAGGAGATTAAGTAATTCCTACAAAGTCAAATGTAGGAAGGAGTACCCTGACCAAAAAAAAAAAAAAAATGCACATTGTAATCTTCTTTCCTCAAAAAAAGACATTTCTCATGCTCTATCATGGTTGAGGAGCCAAATGCCTAACACCATAAAATTAATCAGCAGAGAAAAACTCGTAATCTTGTACAATAGTGGAAAGGAGATATTATTTATTTAAATGCTATTATTTAAACTGTAAATATATAAAGACTGCCGTGAAGTTTTTACATTTTAAAACAAAAATACCCAACTCTGAACATCTTTGGTGAATCTATAAAGAATTAAAAATTTGACCTATATTTGGAGATTTCTGCATCTACTTAATTAAGATTAAAAATGAATGTTCATTATTAACTGTGCACAGCCAGGTATCCCTTAGCTTCAAGATGTCACTTAAGCAGAAGCTGGACTATTAGGGAAGAAAAAAATGAAATTCATAATAAAGCCTTTAAGGGCAATGTTTATCCAAACTATTCTCCTTAGCCTCCATTTGTTCTACCTGTAGGTAAGTACTAGAAACCCTTCATAATTCCTTTTTCCAAGCATCTGTATCCAATTTGGGGAGCAGAATAGGATAGAAAACTACGACAAAGTTTGTCTTGACATTAGATTCTCATGAAAGTGACACCCACAACCAGCTGGAGCTAAGAGTGACACGAACATGTGGACCTATTTCAGGAGTAGTACATGTCCAATGCTTCCCACAGGGCCGTGTGACCCATGTGGACTCTGGCAAGCACGGTATTCATGAACCCCAGTAGGAACCACTGCTTTTTCACTCCAAAAAAAGGGGCTCTCAATGATCATTGGCATGTATGAACTTTAGAAGCTGCCATTTTTCAGTAGGCTTAACTCCAAAACCCTTCAGGTTCTTCAAAAGTTCATCTGGGGGATTCTTTTTATCTTTATGGAAGCTTGAATAGAAAGAACTAAACTATAACAATATAACTGAAATGAACAATAGGACCTATAAACTTAGGTCAACAGAGGCTTCTTCCACGTTTGTTGCACATTCCTCTAAAATCCCTATGAGAAGAATCAAGGAAAGGTAATGGTTTGCAGCTCCAAAGACTTACTTTGTGAATGCTTCCAAAAATGGCTGAAGTCTTTAACCACTAAGCTGCCAGAGGGGTGGAAAAATGTATGTCCTTATTAAATCTCAGCGCAGTAACTGGCCAGTGTTTGAGAATGAAGTGAATGAGGCCTCTGACTTCCTCAATTATACCCAAGGATTTTCTGTGACCTTCCCTTACTGCAGTTTGGTAACAATGATACTGCTTTGTTCAGGGGACCCAGGACACACAAGGCATTGCACACTTCTGCAGAAACACATCCCACATTAAATTAAGTTAGAGGTGGTATTTGAAAAATAAATAATGGAGTTCCAATTCACTGCAAATGGTACAGGAGGCCAGTAAGTAGGAAGCCTTCAAGAGAAGGACTTCTTTTAGAAAGATGTTTTACAGGACTTTTTCTGCGTCATTAACTCTCCTGGAATCCTGAACATAACATGATGAATTTTCCTAAAAAGTAGCTACTGTTTAATTTTGAAGCACTTCAAAGAGCCACAGTAGAAAGAATCAAAGAAAACCAAAAAGACCAGTAGATGTGAAATTCACCAAAGAGCAGGGGAAAAAGGAGGAAAAGAAACATGAAGGTTCTAACAGATTTTGACCATGTACTCAAAATACCACTGATTATTTTGCTAATACAGTGTTTTACTGTTCCATGCGACTGAAATAAGCCTCTGTATTCATCAGAACACGGGATATTTTTATAACAATATTTGTGTCACAGCCCTTAAAAAGAAACATACTTAGACCCTTGAAAAGAATCTGTCTGAAAATAGCCACTGAGGTGTATAGATGTGTATATTTTATTATAAACTTCGAGGTTGCTCTTCATTAGAGAGACTCACACATACCGACAGTACTATTCCTACCCTGAACGTGGAGTTGTAGAGGAAAAATATGATTTCACAAAAGCAAATGGATAGGGGCAGGAACAATAAGAAAGAAAGCCCACGGGAGTACTATAATACTTGTTTAACTTCAATAATAACAATAGTTGGTCTTTAAAAATGTCTTTTTAAAGCCTGCCCAAGGGAAAAGAAAGAAAGAAAAAAGAAAACTCCTTAAAACTCCACATCCCAAATAAACACTACATCAAAAACATGTGGAAAATGTCAGATAATGATATCCACCCAAGTTAAGAAATGCAGGAAGCTTTAGCTTCAATTAACATTTCAAAAAATCAACTAAAATTCAGATCTCTACTTGAAAAGCCACAGAAGATAAAGCTGGACTAGGAGTCAGGTTTTCAGAGTCTCTTTAAAAGGACCATCTGTTTATAAATGTCCTTCTCATACTCCACCTCATCCCTCAGCTGCACCTAAGTCACAGCAGAGCCAAGATGAATTTAAAGACACATGCACTCGGCTACTAAGAAGTATAGTTACCACATATACGTTCTGGGCTTGTCTCAAGTTTCCCTTGTTATGTAAGCACTTAGGGGCAATAAAATTTCACAGACATTCAACAGCGCTGCTGTGAGTCTCAACACAACAGTCGCCTTGAGTGTACAATTCTTTCAGGCAATGTAGAACGCTGAGATTTAAATTCACGTTGATCATGTTGCCAATGCTTTATGGGATAACCATTTAGTAGGACTCTGTTCCCTGACAACATTTTATTAGTGTTATTAAATACCATTATCCACGCTGAACTCTGTATTTGAAAAAATCAAATCAGAAAAAAATAAAATAAAATATGAAATATTCAGAAAGATCTATGGAGCTAGTAGGTCCCCAGACACACATCATCAGTCTGCAGATGCTGAGAAGAAAGAAAAAACAATGAGTATTCACTTCTCACAGATAGAGGTCACTAATGGACTGAATTTGAAACAGTGTGGCAGAAACCACAAAGTTATTAAAGCAATCCAGTGTGTGTGTGTGTGTGTGTGTGTGTGTGTGTGTGTGTGTGTGTGTGTGTGGTGAGGGGGGAGAACTTTAATTAAAATTAAATATACCAAAAAATGATCCTCCAGAAAAGCATGAACCAAACAGACACAAGGCTCATCACCCTCACCTTACTGGAATGTTGTAAGCAGACGGCAAAGTCTCCCCGCTGTTTCCTTTTATTTATGTATTTTGGACCTAAGGCACTGCTGATCACAGGAGTACCCATTCCTCCTCGTGCAAGTAGAGAGATGAAGAGTTGAACTAGATTAGGTCTGCAGCTGAGCCTCTTCAGAGTAAGCCTTCTGGTGGTGGACATACTTGAAACCACAGCTTGGAACAGGGAAACTTAAACGCTGCTTTAGGAAGGTTGGTCTAAATCCTAAGTCCATCTATCCAGCAGGCCAGAATAAATGTAAAGGGAATCACAGGAGGTTCAAATGAGATTCAGCCGTTCAAACTCTGATGATCACATCATCTCAAACCTTTTATACAGGAAAAAAAAAAATGACTGCACAAGGGACCCCAGAGTAGGCCAGCGTTGGCATAATCTTAAAGCATCCCCTAGAATTTGTAAGACAGTAGTGAAACTATGTAAGTGTGAAGATATAGGTATCCAAAAAAAGAAGAAAAGAAAAGAAAGGAATAATGTTTGAAATTACATCTTCCAACTTCCTCCAGCCACAGATACTTGCACCTTGACATGACAGTGTGGCACTGTACTGCCAACAGTCATTAGTAAAGACCCTTAAAGGCTTTTGCCCTAGCCTATTTTGATTTCTTCTCAGGCTTCTCTAAAAAACAGATAAAGGGAGAAAAGTTGTGCACTCAGGGGCAGTAAAATGTGCAACTTTTCTTGGTGTGCATATTCGCTGAAGATTGATTCTCCTCTAATATGGTGGCCAGCCAAGCCACATGTATCTGGTAAATATCTTGGTGATTTAGAAGACATAATCCAGTTCTAAAATTTTATATCCACACAGCAACAATCAAATACAGCACTGGACAAAAGCCAACCTGACATTCTATTTACCTCGGAATCTTGGGGAGATACTTCTTCGCTGATTTAATAAGGTCATACCAGGTAGGACTAGAGAGGATCCTGCTCTGATACGGAAACCATCCTTCATATTAGTTTTGGGCTGGGGGAAGTTAGACATCATAAATTTAACAATAATCCTGTAAGCGAGTGGACATGCTCTGAAGCTCACTAGAACCCTATGTGATTTAGGTAGCCTCCCAGCTGAATGGGGAGCAATGGCTCCCACTTAGAAGAGGCTGTGAACAGCAGACAGAGCATGCAAAGAAATCTGATAGGCACCCTGAGCTCCTGGAGGAGCATTTGTAGGGATTTTCGCCTTGCACTTACTTGATTAGTTTACTGTTAGCTTAACGGGAGATTCCCTCTATTAGAACTAATCACAAGCTCTCAGAGAGATGATTTTCATTCAGAGAATGTACTAGGAGTTTCCAGAAGAATTAATAGTGATCATCATAATAAAGATGATACCAGGGCCTCAAGAAATGCTTCAAAACTCCATAGTGCCTGAAGGGGTGGTGGTGCTGAATCGTTTCTGCCCTGGGAGTGAGCAGCAGCTATTTTATTAAGTGCATGGAGCTGCTGTTCAGAATTATGAGTGTCTTCCCTCTGGTACCCTAGCCTCCTGGCACACATGAAGCCATTCCGAGTTCCCCCACATCACTGAGCATCAGGCTAAATAAAGGATGGGGGTGGGGGCTCTGTGTAACATCACTAACCCCAGGCAGTGGAACATACATGTGCGTCCATAGCCATACCTCTCTTTTTTCCCCTAACACACACACACACACACACACACACACACACACACACACACGGGGGGGGGGGAGAAAGAGAGAGAGAGAGCAAATTTACACCACCAATGGCTAACGTTTCATATGGCCCTTCAATGAAATTGTGACTTTTATAATTTGTATTTTTATGACACCAGAAGGTGAATGAAATTAGGGAAGACTCCGAGGATGTCGAGGGGTGGGGGGGGGGAGGTAATCTCTCTCTGCTTTCAATATTCATACCCCTCTCCAAATCTAAGATTCAGAGAAAGCTACCAGAAGCAGGTGAGCAAAAGTAAGCTTCCTTTCTTTGTATAGGAAATAGGGTGAGAGAATGGGGAGACAGGGGTTTGAATGAAATCCATCAATCCTTTCTCTGAATTCGGGCACACTTAAAAGTCCTTGGATACACATTTTAAATTTCCAAACTATACAGAATCAGATACCAGCAGGGGCCCAGGGTTTCCTTCCACTCGGGTGAGGGGATCGACTCACATCGTTGCCTATCTGGCATGAAGAAACACCAAGACACCTCCCACCCCCGCCGCCACACACTTCCATTCCCACCCCCAGCTAACATGACTATCGAACTGCCAGCGCTGGTATACCCATCCCTGGGACCTTGAACTTGGCCCCGGTCTTACTTTGAGTCAAAACCAGGGTTAAAGGCTTTCAAAGGATCCCAAGCCAGAGGGGGAGGCACGGTTAAGGGTGCGCATTTACCTGCTAAGGTTTTCCAGGTCTCCCTTCAGCCCTGCTGGTAATCCCGCTCAGCGCAGCGCCCTCCCCCAGATCCAAACTTTTGCTGGGTCCTCCAGGTGGCGGCGGCGGTTGCTGCAAACCAGCTCTGTCTCTGGCTGCGTCGGAGCTCCGGAAAGCTGAGGCCAGAGCTTTAGAGTGGTGAGCGCCTCCCGGCAGCTTGCGGGCGCCCGAGCGCCCCGCTCGCCTTGCTCGCTGTCGCCTACGTCCCCTACGGAGCCGCGGCATCGTCTTCCCGGGTCCTCTGCCACCTCCGTCTCCAGGGGTCGGGCATGCCACTTTATCTAGGCTCGGGCCGCCGCAGCTCTGGTCTCCTCTCCTCTTCCGTCTCCCCCTCTCCGCCTCGAACCCCGAAAAAAGTAGGGCGATCTAAGAGGGCGGTGGAGCGCGTCCCGGCCAGATCCGGGACTGCTGGGAGCCCGAGGACCGCGCGAGTCGGCGGGAGAACTGGGCGGGCGCTCGGTCGCAGGGAATGTGCGGACCACGCGCAGCAGGGCGTGCAGCTCGGGCTGCGCGGGGGCGGGCGCGGGGCTCACTCCAAGTGCAGCGTCTGCGGGGCGCGGGTCTGGAGGCAGCTCCAGCCACACTGCTGCCTTGATCTGACCGGTCCGCTAATGTAGACGCCGAAGTCCCCACCCCCACCCCTCCTGACACCCCCGGGAGATGTTTACTGTAATGAATTCGCGGGATCGGCTTTGCAGCTTGCGCGCCCCTCCTCTCCCTCGGCCCCTGGAGCTCTGGCGCGCTCCCTTCTTCGAGCCCTCTTTCTTGGCCTCTCTCTTCTCCTCCCTCCCAAGCCGAGTCCCTCCCACTTCTCTGATTTAAAGAATGCTTGGGAGGAGCCGCAGCAACCCTAAGCTTTCCAAGAGGCAAAGTCAGATGGGGCTTTTAACCCTATCCTCCCTGGAGAGAGTTACGTGCACCCGGCTAACCCAGGAACGCCAACTTGACCCAGAACCATGCTTCACCCTCTCTCTAAGCCTCGGGCATCTTCCCTACCCTCAGCTTCTCTGAAAGGTGAAGGACCCTTTCCCTGTAGTTCGCCCGATGTACATCCACGCCGGAGGAGCTATTACTTAGAAATGATCGAAACATAACATTAGAGGGTAAAAATATAGCAAGTCTCTCAACCAAAATGGCGTTATTTTACTCAGAGGCAACATTGGGGATGTGCGGCACCTCCAACGCACCAAAGGTCTGCTCATCAAGCTTTCTTCCATAAACTTTAATTGGAGGAATTAGAGTTTGGCATCGTATTTTAACACATCCGCTTTCCCCTGTCACCCTGACTGCTCCTGGAAAGAGTGATGTTCAGTAGATGAGTGGTCTCTAGAAATTATAATGGACAACCGACAACGTCTGCAGCAAAGACTATGAAAACAGGCTGCATACTTAAAACGTCCAATTGGCACACCTTTCCCACTTGGGATTCTCTTTGCAAAGGTTAAAAAGTAATCTAAGAAATCCGAGACATGTCTCTTTCATTTTATTTTTTTTTTCCTCTCTTGTTTGCAAGGGGGTGGTGGCCTGATTTGTTCCTCCATTCATTGATGCCCATAAGTCTCCAGCAAGTTGCGATGTGTTTTTAACTAGTCTGGAGACTGTCGGCGTACTAACAGAAGAGGGAGAACAAGCCGGCACCGAGCATTAGGCTGCAATGAGGCGCACTGTGGGTAGAGCCCCGGGAAAGCAATTTGCAAGTTGAAAGCTCGCCCTGAACCAACTCCCTAGGGATCTTCTCAGCATTCTGGACTGACGACTTCGGCAAGGGCGTTGCCTGTAACCCGCTGGAGATGATTTCCGGACGAACCCCAGGCGCGACCGCACTCCTTGTCCTCAGTTCAAAGTCTGAGTCACTTGGCACCACTTCCCCAATTGTTTTTATTTCCTTGCATCGCTGTTGTGTCTGCTACCTTCATGGATTTGAGCGCTTAAATACTGGTAAGACGACTTGGAGAAAAGCCCGATTTGTCTCCCAAGCCACACAAGGATACACCCAAACGCACCGCGACACACGCATTCACACACGTTGGCACACACCATTGGGGTTCAAGAGAGCTTGCCACTCTTCCCTGTCCTCTCTAGATGCCAAGGCGACTAGAAAACACGTATGCATGCGTAGCCTGTCTTTTCTCCAAACTTGAAGTGTAACTGACACATATCCAGGAGAGAATGGGGCGTGAATGGAGCCTCTAAGCTGAGGGAAACAGACAGTGAGAGTCATCTTGGGAGCTTATGAAGAGAAGCGCCAAGATGACAGCAGCGATGGCGGTGGCCTTCAGCAGCCACTGCCCCTTCCTGAGCCCCCTAGCAGGCAAAATGATTGATCCAAACAGCAAGTGTGGGACCAGTCCTCCCTAGACAGACAGGCTCTTTCCTAAACCTTCCTTCCCCTGTTTAGTGCAGAGACCTTAGCTAGCTCAGACCCTTGATCGTGGAGGGGATCACAAAACAGAAGTGATTCGCGCTGGCGCTGAAAGCTCCTGGAAGAGCCCTGGACTGGTCAGCTCAGCAGAGGCACCTTTCCAGGAGGTCCCTAGCCTGGAGGGAAACCGAGAGCAGCTGGATAGGTCCTTCACCTTACTACGCTGGGCATCTGCTTGGCCTTGCATTCAGCTCCTGGGGGCGTAGAAGGACCCATCTCCAAGTCCCAGGCAGGCCGTGCAGGGAAAGTGATCCTAGTTCAGCGTTGGGAGCTCTGGTGGACTTCTCCATGCCCCGCTGGTGAGTCAGGAAAGCGCAATTACACCAGCCCTAAAACTACCAGTTCCCGGTGCTGGAGCAGAGCAGGAAGGGTCCTTGGTTTTGAAAAACCGCACTCGATTGGAAAGAAAACGAACTATCATCCTCAGTTTAGTGACTAATTGAACCCGGATTTGGGGCACAGGGCGACTAGAGGTATCAAATACAGACACTTGATAATAATAACACTTCTGCCATTCAACACAGATGGGCAGGGGAGTTTGCTACTTACCGTACTTAAGAGATTCATTCTAGGGGAAATGAGAGGCTGGAGTTCTAAAAGCATGGGGGATTCAGAAAACTCCGTTTAGGATCGATGTTTCCGGCAGGCAGCAAAGGAGCGGTTTGTTTTTTTGTTTTTGTTTTTGTTTTTAGCCCCACAACTCAGTCACAAAACTCCCTAGAGGATGTGAATTCGACTTGAGAGTATAGAAGTCCTCCAAGTAGGGGTAGAGAGAAAAAAAGAAAACCTATTTTCTTTGGGAATAAAAAGAGATATTACCTAGAACACCCACCCGGTGACCACCCACCACTTGTTTAAAAAAAAAAAAAATGTGCCAAATAACGTGGTGCCCACATAAGGAAAGCTAAGGCAGTCACTAGAAACTTCACCTGGCTTTGCAATCCCTTTACCTGGCGGCCTTGTCTCCTTAGCTCATCCGAATCCGACTGGATCAGGGAGGTGGAAAGGGAAGAAGCTGGCATGGCAGCACAGGGACTCCCCGGGCATGGTATTGCTTTAGGGGTCGCCGCCGAGGTCCCTCCTGCCCATCGTTGAGAACTGCCACCCTGGTCCTGAGGCTCAGTGGACGCCGTGGCCGCTTCGGAGGTGCTTCCTCCAGCTGCTGGAAACTCAGGACGGAGGACCAGAAACCCAGCGCACCTGGAAAGCAGAGAAGAGCTCTGCGTGCTTGAGAGGCCCTGCACTTGGTGTTATCTCCCAGCGCACATTCCTCGGTGGTGACAATGGGTGACGCCAAACTCACCAGTGATGGCGACCGCTTTCAAATGTACAACTAACTGCAAGGTACCGGGCAAGACAGAACGCTTGGTTCCCCCCTCCCCCTCCTTTCCCTCCTACCGAGAAGGGAACTAGCTTAACCCTGTATTCACCCTACACTCTGGGTAGAAGCTAGACTGCGCTGAGAAACCGCCGGCCGTGGCTCTCAGGCAAACGCTTTGTTCACGTGCAGTTCCAGTGGGCGTGTGGCTGTCTAGGGGCACTCGCGTGGCAAGATGCCAGCGGCGCGCTTTCCGAGCCAGACTCGGGAATTGGGAAGGAGCCTAGCGTTTCATCCGGACCAGACCCAGCCCTCACAATCTATTTTTTACCTCCAGTTACCGGATTTATTAAAGTTGCCAGAAAAGTTGGGTTTTATTCCTTTACTTCTGTGCCCCCCCCCCGCCCCGCCCCTGGTATCATTTCCTTTCCCAGCTGCGCTTTGAAGACTTGGAAATCTCTGATCTAGTTCTAACTCTTAACAGAATTCCGAGTGCAGCGCGAGAGGAATGAAGGAGGGTACCCACCCACTCCTGGCAAATTTAAATGAAACCACAAGGACAGCTGCCTCCCACCTATCCGTCCGAGGCCAGTGTAAACTAAATGACATCACTCAAGTAAGGAAGTTTGTGGCACCTGAAGACCCAGTGGAGAAGAAAAAAAAAGGGGGGGGGGGATTAGTATGTGATCCGGGAAACCTGCAGAAAGGGAAAGGCGGGGGGGGGGGGGGGGGTGTGGAGCAAGAATAAAATTTGCAAAACATAAAAAAAGGAAGAAAAGGGAAAGAAAAAGTGGGGATTTGAAGCAGCAGGTCAGCTTTAAGGGCGATTTGACTAACAGTGTTTTCTAGGCTCCCTTGGAACAGGTTAATCAAATAATAAACTCCTGCTTGGGTTTAGTAAACAGCTTTGCCTAAGCATTTAGAACTTGCAGGAAGTGTGAGCAGAGAACCATCTCGCTGACCCCGAAAAGAAACTTAGTCCTGAGAAAATCGTTCTCAGGCGCCTCTACTGTAGCCTTCATCCTCAAATGAGCCAAGACTGATCTGAGCATAAACCCAGATCCGCGTGAGGGCAGAATCGCTTTTTCAGGCTCTATTCTGCGCTAAAGAAGCAGGAAGCTGTAAGAAAGCTCTGAGAGTTACAGGCAGACCTTGCTGAAGCCGAGTTGTTTCAAAGGGGAAAGCAAAGCGTGCTTTTCCACGAAAGAGACGCCCCCACCCCCACCCTCCGTGCGCAAAGTAGCCAAGCCAATGTGAATGGCAGCCATTCCAAACGCCTATCTGAGCTCAGCAGCCCTGAGAAGCTGCAGGAGCTGCTTCCAGACTTCAGCGTGAAGAATTCCGTTGTAAATCCTTCCGATTTGCCAAGGTGGCAGTAGAGCATAGGTATAGCTCCTTGGGCTCTTGAATCGACAAGGAAGAACACACTTTAGGACAAATGCTCTTCCACCTGCCTTTAAATATCCATTATCCTTTCTAAGTGTGCAAATGTGCCCCAGAACCTCTCTTCCCTTGTATCCTTCTTCTGAGAGGATGGTTTATTGACTTCACTCTTAAGAACATCTTTTGGTTAACTGGCAAGATGGAAGCCCAAACAGGCTTTACTTTTAGATTCGCGCTGTTGGGAAGAGATGAATTGAAAAAAAGGAAGAGGGGAATGGTTAGCAGTATGTAGAAGTTTATTTTCAAGTATTGGTGATCCTGAATTATAATGAAACAGTGCGATGAGCATGCTCTGCTTTTTAAAAAGCTACTGGTGCAGTTATGATTATGATTTTAAAAAAGTAAGGAAAGAAAATACCACAAGAAATGTATGAAAAGAAGCAATGTAATAAGTTTCTTATCCACATGACTTAAGAGTCAGCTTTAGAAACGCATGAAGGTGAGACCAGACAGAGCAAAAGAAATGGATGTGGTCCAAGGGCTCCTAAGTATTACAAATTCACGGCCTGTGATAGCCTTGCCATTTTACCAGTATTGAGAAACAATCGCTAATAAATTGGAATGGTGGTGGTAGTCTAACATGGGAAGAAGAGAAATGAAAGGAAACAGAAATCTAGCTCTCTAGTAATCTTTAAGGCTTCAGTCCTTAATGGACTTTTTATTGCAACTAAAATTCGATTGCAGTCTCAAATTTTTATTTACCTCCTTTCTAATATCTCAAATTATTCTCTATTAATAGGTAGCATGGGTGTGGGAGCACACACAAAGAGAAGGGGAGAGGAGAGAGAGAGAGAGAGAGAGAGAGAGAGAGAGAGAGAGAGAGAGAGAGAGAGACTGGTTTCTCTAAGTCTAGATAACAGTTAAAATAACACAATACCTGGATCACACACCATAGTTTACACCCCAAGTGCTGAAAATTTCAATGTTGTAAGTTAGACAACGGATATGCAATATTCCTGCACCACCAAGGAATCAGAATAGGCAAGTTGCATAAGACATGTATTTGCTTATTATTGTTAATGGGGTTATCCTTACATCACATAGTCCTAGCATCACAGCATTATAGGCAAATTCCTTCAGTCTTATTAGAGGCAGCATCTATTAATGTTCTCATCTTGCCTTTGAATGTTTATCAAAACTGAGAAACCATCATGCCTACACTGCAATAAACTAAGTTCATGTTTCATCACTTTTCCCTTACAGCCTTTTCCTGTCTCAGGATCCCTTAAGAATGTCTCCAGTCCTTGCACTCTGACAGTTTATCAGTTTCTCCTATTTTTATGATCCTGAGGGTATATGTGCGTGCATGTGTGTGTGTGTGTGTGTGTGTGTGTGTGTGTGTATGTCCAAAAGGTCTACTTTGCTTTCTTCCTCAATCACTGTCCATCTTTTTTTTTTTTTTTTTTTTCAAGACAGTCTTTCTTAGCTAGACTGGCTAGCCTGTAAGTCCTGGGGATACTCCTCTCTTCCTCCCCAAGATACAAGAACACTTGCTCCTGGCTTGTTATTCAGGATATTAGATTGCAAACTCATGTTCCCATGATTGCATGAGAAGTACATTACCAAGGAGCCCCCTTCCCACCCCTTGATGCTGAGAGTTTTAAAAGTGAGGATTGGAAATTTTGTGGAATTTCTCAGTTTGGGTTTTCTAATATTTTTCATGCTTTGATTTTCAGTGTGAGTCTTGTGAATAATCAATAACTAATCTCATGTGGTATCATTTATTGCATCAAAACTCTAATATTCTTTACTAATTTTTCTGCCACGAAGTTCTCTTTATTTTTGGTACTGTCTTCTTAGAAAATAAATTGCTAAATCCAGCCCTCCCTAATAAATTTAGGATAGCCAAAACAGCAAATAAGTGTCGAGCATGACAAGTAAGAACCCAAAATAAAAATTCATGTAGAGTTTCTCACAAAGAAGACCACTTATGAGATACTTACAAAATTCTTATGATACTTTTTATTTTTTGACTCTTTAGGGTTTTTATTTTTTATTTTTGATGACTAAATACATGAGCACTATTATGTACATCGTTCCCATCCATCTCTTTCCCTCAAACTAACCCCATGCACCCTCAATCAGTAGTCTCATTAATCATTATTGTTACACACACACACACACACACACACACATGCAGAAAGACAAAGACAGAGAGACAGAGACAGAGAGAACCATTTAACATTCATTTTATCTACATGAGTCCAGGATTACCTACATGGGACTGGAGATCCTGTGAGGATTCTGGTCCTTGGGAAAGATGGATTCTCCCTCTCTCAGCTGCCACTGAGAGCAAACACATACAGCTTTTCCTCTAGGTGTGGGTCGATGTGGGATTTCTGCTGCCCATTCTGACATATCAACTAGTAATGTCATTATGCAGGTCTTATTCAGGCAACCATATTATGAGATATCATGGTTACATTTCCCATGTTATGCTTAGGGGTTGTTATCTAACATCAGGCATCATGGGATTCTGGATCTTACAACTTTTCAGACTTCTTTTCCATAGTGGTCTTTGAGCTTTTGTGTGGGGGTTTCATTACAAATGTACCAGTTGGGAATGACAACCTACAGGCCTTATTCTCTGCATTTTTGACAAGTTGTAGATCTTTATAATAGCCTTCACCTGTTGTAAAAGAAGTATCTTTGATAAAGGGTTAGAGCTATACTTATCTATATGTTTAAAGATAAACATTTATAATAGGGTTAGGATGTATATTAGTTCAGAAAAATAGCGGTTTTAGGTTCTCCTTTCTGGTCTACAACCTCTCCAGGCATGGACAGTTAGCTAGGTTTATAGTACCAAGCACTAATTCCTTACTATTGAGCATACCTTTAGTCCAATTGCAACATTGGGGTATCTTGCAAGTATAGGCATTGTTATGGTCGATGTGGATTATAACTGGATAGGACTCTATTAATTCTTCTCCCTTGGCAGTGTGCATAGCACCTTCTGATACTATGAGTGCCTCCAGTATTTATTTGGAAGAGTGTTCTATCTCTCCTTATCTACTCACATTGAAACAATTTTCAGCTAATCTGTGTCAAGAATAGTCTTTCTTAGATCTTGTTAGTGCTTTGGAGGATATACTGCATTTTTCTCTTTTGCTCAAAATTTTAACTTTATGCAGAGATGACAGTCATTATGCCCTTCACTCCATCCTCCCTTTCATATTTCCCCACCACTGTGTGGCTCATTTCAGACTTCCATAAAGTGAAATTTATCTACATGCCTATCTTTCAACTACCTTTTAGCATCTCAAAGATTTGTACTAGTTATACTTTTCTATTTCAGTCATAACCAGTCCGTCACTCTTCCCCTGGTAAATGCTCAAAGATGGTATGATTTCACAAATAAGCCTTCTTTGACACATAGAGAAGTGCACCCTTTCTTCTGAGGTAGGGACTGTTATAAGGAAATACATGGCTAGCACATAGTGAATAGACTGCTTTTCTTCTCTTTCATGGGAAGAAAATACTACTCATTAATGAGAATATTTTGTGAATGGGGTTGCTGTCCTGCCATCTGCCGCTCTAGAATACATTCCCTTTTGATTTGACAATGTCACACTACAGAGTGTAGGGCACACCCCATAGATATCTGTAGAAAATGTACAACATGTAGCTGGCCTTTGATGAATAGATTTTGTGTCTACCCTATCAGATTCTCAGTCTAGTAGAGGCCCAGAGACACATAATTATACGGTCATTATAGAAATAAAACAATTTTAGTACGTGCAAAGTGCTTTACTGCTTTGAAAGATGTTTCTCCAGAGAGAAGGCCTCATTGAAGTGATGATGAAGTCCTCTTGACAGTGTACTGATTTTATAGGGGCCTCTGTGGCATTATTTTATATCCAGTCTGCTGCATGTTGCAGCCCTCGCTACTGGAACCTCTGTTCCCATGAAAAGCCCTTTAGACCAAGATTGGAAAGCCACCCTATAAGTAATTGTTTGAACATCCATTTTCCTAGTCCTGATTTTTTTCATTTCTGTGTAGGTTACAAGATGATTATGCGTGAACAAAAACAGAAGGTACACACTGACAGGAAACAAAAGCACATTAAACCATGTAGATTTCCTCTTACATAAACCTGCCATTTGTTCCGCAGTTGTTCTGTTCCAAAGAAAGGCTAGCAAAAACTTGATGTACATTCTCCAACTGCACTATGGGGAATAACTGAGAGACACACCTTTTTAAAAAGAGGGTATAAAAAGAAATGCAAGATCTACCAAGGGACTTATTTAATCTTAGATGCTGCCATTATAGTAAATGTAACTGAGCTTCATATGTCTAACAGTGATTCTGATGAACAGAGGCAAAGTCTTATAATCTGAGAAAGCACATTTAATTGAATGTGTCTATCTAAGATTCTGAATTAAAACTGATGTGTGTTTTCTCAGTTTCTGTGTATCGACTTACTAGAAAAATAAACTTAATTTTTTAGGAAGGCAGAGACAGTATTCAAGGCTGACTTTTATTAGGAAAACAAACACATCTTCACTCCGGCTTGTTCGATTACAGATATTCCAAACTCAGACTAAGAAGATCTTATTTCAAGTCTCCATCAGTTTATCAGGTAATCATTAAATGGCTCTCAGCCCCAGGCTCCTTCCTACCAAATAAGAAAGTTAAACCAAGTCTACCATACAGGATGCATAAGTAAAAATCAACTCCAGTGAGGCATCTCAAACCTCAACACAGGAAGAAATTGTCATTTCATAGTTACTGTGTTCTGCAAAACATAATTCAATATCTGAAATATTTCAGTCTAGGTAATCCAATGCTTTTCACAGGGTTTGACTTGTGTTTTATTTCACTCTTTGTTGATCACTTAATTTCATACAACCTCTTTGAAACTTCCCATGCATACAGCTACAAGGTTCTTGCAAAGTTATTTTGCACACTACATTCAGGTATCACATTTTGGTATCAAAGTTTACTCACGAAATAAAGTACTTGACCTCAGAGACTTTAATCTGTCACTGTGTTATTTTAAAACTTCATATTATTTGCTGAAGAAATGTTATTTCACACTTCCTCTTCTTAATAGTAGAAGTAATTGTAAAGGTTTTCAAGTAGTTCCTCCAATTGTCGTCTTTATTATGTTCTCCTATTATTTTAGTGCTTGAATTTCCAAGATGTAGTTATCTCATTTACTTACTCAGTTGGAACTACTTGGTTCGTGTAGTTATCTCATTTACTTACTCAGTGGGAACTACTTGGGTTTCATGTTTCCTCCTTTTTCTTCTTGAAACACATTTTGAAAATTAAAATTAGAGTTTAGTATTGAAATGGTTAAATAGTTTCTCATAGCTAGCATTTCTCTATTTCCATAACTTCCTTTTGGAATTTCCCACTAGGCTCTAAAGAGCCACTCTGTATTGCTACCCTGTTTTTGCAGGTTGACAAAGGTATTTTACTACTACGAAATATTTGTGTTAGTTGATTTTTTGCTGAAACAAAATAGCAGAGAAACACACACATTATTTGGGCTCATAATCAGAAAGCACAGTTCATCATGGTAGAGAAGGCATGGAGGCAGGAGCAGGAGGCAGTTGATCACTGTAACTCCAAGTCAGGAAGTAGAGAAAGATGAACACTCAATTCATCATCTATTTTTACTTCAGCCAGGGACCCCAGCCCACAGGTTCATTAGGAGACACATTCTAGGTAGGTCTTCTACCCTCAGTTAAATCTTTCTGGAAACACATTCTGAGACCTAGAAGTGTCTTTCCATGGTGATTCTAAATCTTGTCAAGTTGACAAGGAATAATCATCACACCTCCATACCTTGTCAACCTGACACCCAAACACATCAATGCTTCATTTTCATATTACAATGCAAAATACATTTAGATTGTCTCTGAAAGTTCCCTTATCCATTAAAATCCCAACATTATTCAACATGCCCAAAGTCTCTTGAGACTCAAGACTACCAACCACTAAAAACTAAGTTATATTCATCCAATATACAACAGAATAAATATTTCTAGAATAACAAAGACTTCAAGAGAACAAACAACAAAACTTGTACATTCACATACAGCATACAGAACTTCTGATTACAACTCTGAGCAGCCCTGCTACTCTAGCACTGGTGCCTACAGCACACATATACTCTTTCTTGTGCAGGCTCCAATCCATGCCCCCAAAATTTGATGTGGTGAATATCTCATAGTTATAGCATAATCTACCATCTTAAGAGTCTACCATGAATCTATCAGCTTCATGGTCTCACCCCTAGAGGGAATCCAATACTGCAACACATTGCTTGGTCTTAGTAGCTTTCTGAAAAGCTTGGGACAAGCCTCCATAATCCATTTATTCCTATATCTCTCATGCCTACAAAACCAGAATGAGGACAGCACTGTCAAGGGTGTTTGCATTTCTATTGTGACAACATGCAGAATAGCTTCCTAAACTAAAGATGCTAGAAAGTAGGGTTGAAGGAGTAACCAACTAATATATGATTTGACTTAAGACCAACTCCATGAGATGGAACCTAAATCCGATGTTGTCTGGGATCCCCGGAAAATGAGACTTAGACAGGCCATGGATCTAGGGTAAAACCAAATACTATTGTTCTGAAAAATAAAAACAAACAGGGTTGGGGATTTAGCTCAGTGGTTGAGCACTCGCCTAGCAAGCACAAGGGGCTGGGAGTTCAATCCTTTGCTAAAAAAAATAAATAAATAAGAAATAAAAAAAAAAGTAGCAATAAAATGGCTCCTCATGTCATTGTGCTAAACTCATTGATAACTTATTCAGCCATTTTAATGAGTCTTTTTCTGTCCTGCCCGGCAATTCCCAAATGACATCAAGACTTCTTATTAATTATGAAAGCTTGGCTTGTAGTTTAGGTTTGTTCCTAACCAACTCTTATAACTAAAATTAATTTATTTATATTAATGTACATTCTGTCACATATGGCCCATCCTGCTTCCTCTGTGTCTTGTCTTGTCTCTCTCTGGTGCTTAGATTCCTCCTCCTGCTTCCTCTCTCTGCCTGGAAGTTCCACCTACACCTCCTGTCTTGCTATTGGCCATTTAGCTTTTTATTACACCAATCATAGCAATACATCTTTACATAGTGCATAAATATCCCACCAGCCATCATAAGAGAAGACTCTTCGTGCAACAGATAAGAACAAATGCAGAGACACACAGCTAGACCTTACACAGGAAGTGAGAGACCTTGGAATACTCAGCCCTATAGGGGATGTCTCTATCAAATTTCTCCCCTCAGGGCTCAGGAACTCTGTGGAAGATGAAGCAAAAACAATGTAAGAACCAGACCAGGTGGAGACCACAAAAGAAATAAGGTAATCAGCATGACAGAGGTAGCATATCCTATGGGTAATCACAATGTTTCTAATTATCTCTCAATCAGAAGTTGGATTCTGCAAAAGACACTGTGTGTGTGTGTGTGTGTGTGTGTGTGTGTGTGTGTGTGTGTGTGTGTGTGTGTGTGTGTGTTTGTAACAGATGACTATCTAAATTATAAGGGTGAGTCTATGAAAGGTAAGGGGACCTCAACATCACAAAGAAAATGTAAACCCAAACCAGAATGAGATACCAAGTAGTACCAACTGGTACAATACCTCTTAGAGCATGGTGAAAGTTAGCCTACAAGGAGGAAGTTTTCAGATCAGATAGAGATTAATTTCTCTCTGCTCTGAAACAAAGGTGCATGGTGTCTTCAACAATAAAGTCTTAACATTTAGTTATGGTAGGCAACTCTAAGCAAGGCCAATAGCCATTGTTGCTTTGAAGAGCTCTATTGCCTTCCTGAGCAATAACTTATAAGAAGGTATGTTATGACTGGCACTAAGAGTTTTCATTTAACTTCCCTTTTTTCTGGGAGCAGCAATGTTCACCCATTCAGGACATCTCTACTAAAATGTCTCTTAAACAATGGCAATTAGCTTATAAACTAGGTGTCCATAAGGCTTTTCATACAGCATTAGTTCTGGCTAATCCATTCCTACCTCCTCCTCTCACTCCCTCATCTCAAATTAAAAATTGAAACTCCAGTACCCTCCCTTCTTTCATAGGACATGAGTTCTACTATCACCTGGCCAAGTAAATCTTTAATTGGGTTTCAAGACAGATTTCCAAATGACGTTTTCATAGACCTTCAAACAAATGAAACATTTATTTCATCTTCTCTTCTTTGCCCCTCATTTCTTCCGCATCTCTAACCCCCTCCCTACTTTAACTTGTCCATCCCTGGTAGCCCCATCTCCATTTTACTTCCCCTTCTTCATTCATAACCCCCACCCCAGTGTTTCTTTTCTACTTTCCTAGATTCTACATGCTACAGTATAGACCTGTCGAGCAAGGTGCAGCAATAGCGACATGACTCTTGTGGAGATAACCAACCTTTTTTTTTTGGGGGGGGGTAAGGTTTGAGGCCTGATCTACAGGAGGGAATTCATAACTGAAACTATAAACCTCTTCAAAGTTCATTGCTGGGAAGGTCATGGAACTTAGCAGGAAACCTCCTTTTATTATTTTGGCAAATGGTCAGATTTTTGTACTGTCTTCTAATATTTATGCTGATACCTATAGACCTGAACTTTCCTCAGCTCTGTATAGAGAGGATTCCTTTTGCAATAGGCAGCCATCAATGCAGAGATGTATTACTGGTCTAAGAGCTCAGAATAAATGACTATTGAATTCTCACACCTACATGCATCAATTCTCTCCCTGTGTGTCCCCCCACCAACTCAGGAAACCGCATACAAGAGGGAGCAAAAGAGAACAAGAGACTAAGAATGGGAAGGAGTGTGGTTAAACGCTCTCTTCTGGACATAGGTGGCAGTTATACTCACGGACTATGCAGCCATGGCTGTCTTCACATGATCTGCACAAGATCCAAACAGTAGAAATTACTAAACAGATCGGGGAGAGTGCAGAAGGCCATATCCTTAGATGAGACACTAAAGGCAGGTCATGAATGTCTGAGAGAGAGTCACTTTTCTTTGGGGGTGTACTCCATTGCATGGCCCCATACACACATGGAAAACACTAGTTGGACTCATTACGACACCAAACCAAATTAAATCAAACAAAAAATAAAAGGCCATGAAATTGGAAGGAAGAAGATTTCAGGGGGATTTTAGGAAAGGTGGGCTAGACTGAGGAGTGATAAGACCAAAACACATTGTATACATGTAGGAAATCCACAAGGAATAAATGAAAGTAATATAAAAAGTATATGGAGGGTCACAATATTATGATGATGATGTTCTGAAATGATTCAAGGTAAAGGATGCATCACTTGTTAAGCTCATTAAAAAATCATTGAGCTGTACGCTTAATAACAGTGAGTTGCATGATACAAAATATGCCTACATGGATTTTTTTTCCTAAACCACCAAGAAGAACGATGTCAATATCTATGATTATTTTATCTCAGAAGATCACAAAGTTGTCTTTCACCACCAATGTAAAAGATTGAGTCTTAAGAGTGGTAAGTGAGGTGTGGGGGGCGGGTAGCACAAATAGCAAACTGGTGAGAAAATCTAAATAACAAGTTCTTTGGAGCAGCAGGTGATCAGCAATTTTATCAAACTCATCCATGTGATGTGCAAAATTCAGAGGAAAGATAAACCAAGTTCAAAATGACTTATCCTTCACACTGTATTTACTTTAAAAAGACAACATAAAAAATAAAAAGGCTTGTCAATCCACATGCAAAGAAATTTTCTGTTTTTGTGTTACTATCTACACCCAGACACAATGACAAAAAAATTCTTCTGTTATTACAACTTCAGGAATCTCTGTTTACTAGGGTCAAAGTACAATGGATGGTTATGTCTTAGCAACAATATCTTTGATCAGAATTATGAAGTACTTGCACACAAAGAAGTTTAATTCTTTTATATATTCAAGCATTGAGCATCTTTTTTTATTTTTAAACACTGTCCAGTTACAGCAATGCAAATATCAATTTCTGAGAATGTCAAAATTTTCTTTTTCTCTTCTGGCAAAATAAGAAACAAAAGACAGATGGTTTAAGAAGAAAATCAGACATAGTCTCTGTTGCCAAGGGGAAAAAATAAGGACAACATCTTGTCCATCAAGGAACTCAGATCAAGGGCCTTTCTTTACTCAAATGGTGACAGCTCCAGAGCTCTGAGCAACCATAAAATAAATAACCAAAGCCACCAAAGTTACTGCTTCTTCATGTTTTCCACTGTGGTGTCTGGAAAAGATAAATCTGTCATTTCACCAGGAAAATGACCTGACAAATTTAACTACAAGAAAAGGAAGAGAATCCAAACAGGGTGTGTCATGTCTTTTACATTTGGGTAGCTGTCATTATGCTTGTGTGTGCAGATTTGAGGAAAATCTGCAGGAAAAAGAATCCCCATCTACCTTCAACAGTACAAGGGGATTCACAACACAGATACAGATCAAGCTAGTCACACCAAGAGTGTCAAGACACCAGACACAGGGCCAGTCAGTGAGGATGGGTCCTGGTTGGTTTTCTCTGTTCCTTTTTCTCCAACCAAAGATGCAGTAAAAATCAAGTTGACATACCCTTTAGTGGCTTTGTACAGCCAAGAAGACTTTGGTTTTCAAGCCTTAAAAAACTTACTAGGATAAAGGAGGTTAGGACTAGATCTGCTTACTGGGCCTGTGAGTTATCTATCAGATTTTCTGCTAGAAGCAGCCCCAGTGAAAGGCAGGAGGAAAGCACATCTTAAAAGGTGTGTTCTTGGGCTGAACGGAGAAAACATAATTATGAAGGTTTTGAGAATGCCTGTTTTATTGAAACATGTAAAAGGTTTACCTCTGGCTAAAAATCACACTGCTTTTATGTTTCATATTACTTTGGGGAAGAAGGTAGAAACACAATTTGAAGATATTAGGAAAAATTACTAATTAAATTCCAGGTTCTTTGGCTAATGCCTTATAGGATGTGTTTAGGTATAAGAACATGTCAGTGTAGTTTAAGCCTAAAGTATATATGTTGATGTATATTATAAACTAGAAAGGGAACAAACAAGAGTCAGAAGGAGGGGCAAAAGATCAGAGAAAGTAAGGGTGAGTCAGAAAAAATACGAGAATGTGTAGAGGTATAACTGTCATTATGAAACGTATCATTTTGAATCCTAATTGAAAGTAATAATAAAATTGACCCGAATTGAATTCTAGTATCAAGAAAGTTCTCAACCTGTTATATTTTCAGGAAAGTTACTTAATGACCTTATGCTTCAGATACCTTAGCCATCATGAGAGGACAATGATTTTTAGCAAGCTTTCTTTACACCACTCTCTACGTATAGAATAACATGACTGATGCAAAACTGTTTGAGAGTAAAACATCTCACAACACAAAGGTGTCGGTCTCATTTAGAAAATGAAAACACTTCCTCTTTAACCCTGTAGCTTACTGGAGGATGAAAGCCAGGGTTACCCCTCTGGAAATGACTAG
This sequence comes from Onychomys torridus, assembly GCF_903995425.1. NCBI lineage: Eukaryota > Metazoa > Chordata > Mammalia > Rodentia > Cricetidae > Onychomys > Onychomys torridus. The sequence goes on along the minus strand of NC_050456.1, from coordinate 63,142,017 downwards.
GTTCTGGTTTACATTTCTGTTATTATTGGGGTGATAAAGGTTGACCTGTAGGCATGACAGGTATGGTCTTATGCTGAGGTTAGAGCTGAAAGAGCCTCATTAATCATGCTGCATTGTGTTACAGGTTCTGTAAACACTGCAAAAGTATGAAGTACAACCCTACTCTTAGGAACATCTTCCCAGCCTAACCCCAGGAAGCCTTTGAGATGTTCTTAAATGACTGGATTTCATTTCAGTCATTAGTTAACCCTGCCTAGTGGGTGACTCTGAATCCCACCAGGCAGAAGTAAGGGGATATGCATTCAAACAGTTCAAACAAGGTTTATCCCATCACATAACCATTGAGAACAGTAGGAGGGCTTTCCTTTCTCAGGATTAGTCAAGTTGTTTATGTGAATCACATAATATCCCACACTTATTTGCTTTTAGACACTTAGTGCTGCAAAGTTATAGTTAGGAAAAGAGTGCTGGCAGCCCTTCCTGTGATCATTCTGGGTGAGATGAAAAGAAAAACATTTCTACCTGATTGTTGAAGTTATTGGTAAAGCTTCTTGTGGAGGAATGGGCTAGTTACACAACCAAGAGTTCAGGTCACTCTTGTTGGTCAGAGGACATTTGAAATGCACTAGGACTCTTCTGCCAGCACTACAAAATCCTCTCTTTGGCAAATGTTTTATTTTTTGTTTATTTACAAATAGTTACCAATCCATTTCTTCTTAGAAATGGCTGAAAATGCATCTAGTTGTAATGAAGGACTTTGTAAAAAGCCATAATAGGAACTATCTCAACAAAACTAATGCTAACAAGAACATTGAAATCATCCTTTGAACAGAATTTGAGAAGAACATATAAATATTTGTTACAGAATTATTAATTTAATGAAGAGTGGAATCCCAATATCTAAATTGTTTTTGGAGTTTCAAGCACTGGGTAATATTGAATAAAATTAAACACTAATGTTCTAGTAGTATTTATCCCATTGGCCATCTTACTCAGTTGTAGTTTAGGTGACCTTATAGCTATAGTAGTTTAGGGACTGGTATAATAAAACAAATATTTCAATAATACACTGCCATAGTATATACTACATATAGTATATTTTATATTAATTAATATTTTTCATATATTATAAAACAGGATCTAGATAAGCAGTCATTAAAGTAATACTAATAAAATATAATAAAACTAAATAATAACAGTGGGTAATTCATAATCATTACCAGAAATAGGGCATGAATACAGAAATACCAAGATATGTGCAGTTATGCACTAAGTATGTTAACAATCAGAACAAGAAATACAGCTATAGAATTGTTTCCCAATTTCTTCATGTAATGAAATAACACATGCATAGTCACTATACCACTATTTTTTATAGCTTTATGACAATGTTTACCGAAATTTAAGAAATGTCCAATGAACGTATGTGTCCGTTCAACCATTCCTGGGACATTTGCTGATTCCCTTCAGTATTTTCCCAATTATTTTCTTTCAGAATAAACTTCATATAGATGTGAATTTTTCTCTTTTCTTTAAAATAATAAAGTATTTTTTTGTGTGTGTGAATAGGTACATGTGGGGCCTGAGTGTGTGTACCAAATGAGTGCAGTACACAAAGAGAAGCCAGAAGAGGTTGTCATTGTGAGTCCCCAGATGTGGCGCTAAGAGCCAAACCCAGGTCCTCTGAAGAGTAGCACGTGCTCTCAACTGTTGAACTGTCTCTGTAGTCCCTTTCCTTTCCTTTTTTGAGAATGTGAACAGTATATGTAATATACATATTATTGCATTTAATTATATGCATCGATATATATTTCTTAAATCCTCCTGTACGCCAGGAACTGTATGGTGCTCATAAATAAGGAAGTAATTTAGACAAGGAGTGAAGCAATAGAGAAATTCTAGAAAGCAATAGAAATTTAATGTTTTATGACATAACATTGATAGGAACCTAACACACTCAATCAGAATCACTAGCTTTTTCTGATATGGTGTGGGATACTATGGAAACTTATTCAAAGTTGTTCATACCTAGAAGCTCTATTATGCAGGGAGTTGAAAAATGACACAGAAGTAGAAACAAACCACACAAATCGAGGTTAGGAACATGAGCATTTTACTAACAGAAGTAGGAAGCCCCTGGGTATTGCAAGTAGGATACCAATAAGTTCCAATTTGAGCTGTTGCCAGAAACTCTGCCATAGTCAGTATGAAAGTAAATGAGCATGGGTGAAGTCTAATAAAACTTTATTGACAAAAAACAGCTATCAGAATTTGACTCATAGGTTAAAGTTTACAAGAACGAGCAAACTAATTATGAGATAAAGTTGCAAGGAAATGGATGAGTAAAGGTAAGGAAGAGGGAGATTTGTCCAGATTCTGACCTAATCAGCATATAATTATGAATACCAATGAGTAATACTAAAGCTCATGTGATAACATACAGAATATTCTTAAAAAGACAATGATATAATAATATGTGATTATGAATTGAAGGATGCTTTGAACTGATACTGCCAAAACCCCAAGTTGGATTAAGCCTTGCAGAATCAAAGCCCAAGGCCCTCATTCTAACATTGTACATAGGATGATGCAACTCTACAACATGCTAAACAAATAAACACTTTTGATGCTGTACTGAGGAAGACGTTATTTGTTTGAACACCATTAAGTCCTAAAAATTAAAAAAAAAAAGGTGTTAGGTACAGGGAACTATTGTGTTATGTGTAATATTTTGAAATGCTTAACAAAGAGTCACACACATAAGCGGCAGGGAAAGAGAGAAATATGGAAACATTTAAAGAAAGGATGTGACTCACCGGAAGAGAGCCAATCTGAAAACTCAGAAACAGAGGGAGGAGGCCATGCAGAAATCCAGCTTGATAGGAAATAACCACTTGGAGAGCAGATGGTGCACTATCTCATTTGAAGAGATAAGATGAGAGAAGGATCAGCATTTATCCTAAAAACATTACATGTTTTCTATTCCACTTCTTTTCTTTGAGAAATTGTTCTGCCTGTAATTTGTCTTTATTCAAGATTGGAATTTCATCATTTTTTAAAAGATAACATCACTGCTATCACCTTAAAGACAGAGTTTTCTCAAGCTATTCTTTCTCTCTCCTCTCTCTTTCTCCCTCCCACACTCCCTCCCTCCCCTTTCCACTTTTGGCTCCCCATCATTCATACTTTACAGATGACTGTGGACACAGAATGGTGGTGCCACAATTCATGTTAAAATGTGTGGCAACTCCTAATTACTGTTACTACAAGAAATTGGCAGATGCTCTTCTACACTGTGAGTAACAGGGATCCCTGCACATTTCCATTCTGGCAAGCTTTTTCTTGGGTCATCACAAGACCATCAATGAGAGATGTTGCTTTATAATTCACAGAGAATATAACTTCAAGCTTTCATTGTTTTTAGCATCTAAAATCCAAAAGCCTTCCCATACCCATGTCTACTATGACTCCACCAATCTTTGTTCTCTGAACACTTGGCATCATTATCTTTAATGTCTGAAACTTTTGGCATGTAAACCACCAGCAAAGAACGAAACATTCCCTTTTCATGTACACTGAGCTGTGTCAGTGTGCTTTAGATCTCAAGCACCAGTCCACAAACTATTTTCAAATGCTCTCCATCTAAAGCGATGGCACAGATACAAATGTCAAAAGCCAATGACAGCAGAGCAGATTCCATCCCTGGCTCTCTGCTCCAAAATGACGAGCCCTGAGTATGTCCAGATGTATGTGGGCAAGGTTTCATGTAACTTGCCAAAATGAATGTGCAACACACAGATGAAGATTATGTACTCAGAGACTATGTATCTGCATATATGTATGTGTGTGTGTGCATATGTATATGTATATATGTGTATGTATATGATTTATATTTTCCAAGAAAAAACAGAGAACCCAAAAAATTAAATTCCGTTTGTGTTTATAAATGTAGATCCCAGATCATGTTCTTGTTGTTATTACTATTTTAATTTTTAAAAGGAATGTCAAAGGCTCCCTCTAGCTTACTGACTATCATAAGTACAGAAATACACAGGCATGACAACAGATGATTAAGTATTTTTAATAGCATAGTTCACTTTTAAAATGTATAGCAACAGTTCAAAAAATAAAGAAAAAGTACCAGCTTTCTATCAAGTATATTGCTAAAGCAAAGATGTATTTATTAAAGTTTGATGAATGCCCTTTTTATGTGGACCATTATATTAAAAATGTAAAGTATAGGTTGGGACATTATCCATAAGAATACTTGTTTAGAAACTTGTGTTCAGATTCCCAAACCCATGTCACAGGGGTCTATGCTCTCACATGTGTTCATATCCTCAGCACCCAGCAGGACAGAGACAGGAGGATCTCGGGAGTATGCTGCCTGCTGACTATGCAAAAAACATAAGATTCAGGTTCAGGGAGAGATCCTATCTCAAAGTAAAATGTAGAGAACAATAGAAAATAATATCTGATGCCATTCTCCAGCTTCCAAACATGCATATGCATATATACCACAAATATACCACATACATATACACCTCTCTCTCTTTCTCTCTCTCTCTCTCTCTCTCTCTCTCTCTCTCTCTCTCTCTCTCTCACACACACACACACACACACACACACACATTTTTAATGTAAGTCAAATATGAATACAATCAAGACTGTGTTCATTTCTAATATTACTAACATTGATATTTAAGATAGTTTATTATCTTAATATGTCTTAGTCCTAACAATTCTCCAAGTTGCTATACAAAGTGGACACATTTCCATATCTCTTATTAGCTTCATTAAAACCACTGAAAGGTGATATTTACAACTTGTTGTAAAACATCATTGTGTTGTCTGAAACAAATCCAGAGTAAACAGGATTGTAATTTAAATTTAAAATTTTTTAGCTGCAGAATACCAAATACATTGCAGACAATGTAAAATACAAAATCAAGCCTTGCTTTACAAAGTCTTACTCTGTCCAGTAATTATTCAAGTCATTTGGAGCACACTAAGATATCCACAAGTTAGAATATGCTTACTTAGTGTGTATTATTCCAGGCTGATGTTTGTGATGTAACCCAAGAATCATCTTATCCATATCAGTTTTACAAATTACATCAATCAATGGATAGACACGCATTTCTAGTTACTCTAACTCTACTACTCAAAACCTCTTAAAAAGGATGTTGTGTTAGTACACATGTAATCCCAGCTGATGGGTGGTAAAGAAAAAAGGATAAAGAATTCAAGGAAAACTTTGTGTATATTGTGATTTTTAAGCTGGCGTACCTTACATATAACCTTTTAGACATACACACACACCCCATAAAACATATAAACAAACAAAAAACAATGTAAGGAGGGATAAGATAAGGTAACGGGGGCAAATGTCAAAATAAATTATATATATATATGTTTAAATTTGTTATTTGGTACATATATGAAAGAATTTTAAATTATTAAAAAGAAGAAAAAGCAACAAACTCAAACCAAAAGCAAAAACAAATAAAAAACTGTCAGAATATACACTGTGTTCATGCTCCACCTGAGCTTCAATTTTATACTTCCAAAGCTCTATAGGAGCTATGCTAAAAGGAGATTGTAGCTTTTCAACCTCCTTACTCTTCAGGTTTCTCAGAAGCAATATAACTGTTGCTATAGCACATGGTCAAGGTACTTGGGAAACAGTGATTTCTGCAAATATTGAGAATTTCCTGTGCATATCCTGAAGAACCAGTTGAGGCAGTAAGAGCAGAAATCTGACTAGGAAGCATGTCTAGCCATGATCCCATGATCCTTTAGCATCTGTTTTTTGTTGTTGTTGTTGTTTGTTTTTGTTTTTACTTTTTTTTTTTTTTTTCCGAGACAGGGTTTCTCTGTGTAGCTTTGGTGCCTTTGCTGGATCTCTCTCTGTAGACCAGGCTGGCCTTGAACTCACAGAGTTCCTCGTGGCTCTGCCTTCTGAGTGCTGGGATTACAGGTGTGTGCCACCACCGCCCGGCTTGCCTTTGTTCTTTTGAAACAAATCGATAGACTATTAAGTTGATTCAGTTGACTATCATGACCTACATATATTTGATAAAGCCATCAATTATTACCCATTATAAATTTCTAATTTTCTTTTGTTCTAAAGCATATCAAGAACAGAACTTGCCAATTTTATTAGCAATCTGAAGTTGGGAAGAGTGGCAAATAATTCTTGAAAACTTTTCAGAAGTCAAAATTTGAAGTATACTGTTACTTCAGTTTATTAAGCACTGAAGATGCAAAAAATTCATCACTAAGTAATTAAGTAAATTATAGAAGTAAGGTTCAACAAAGTTAATTGCCAAGAAGAGAAAATATTACTGATTTGTCACACACACACACACACACACACACACACACACACACACACACACGCATTGCTCATAGGGTTTTCCCATGTTCATTGAATTCAGTCAGTCAAAGCAAAAGCATTCAATGACTCCCTAAAGTGATAGACAACATTTTTTTTTTCTTTTATGATTTATTTTTTATTTTATTGATATGGTTGTTTGCTTTCGATCTCTGTGTTCCACATGTACACAGAAGCCAGCAAAGGGCCTTGAATCCCCTGGCAGGAGTAGCAGATAGTTTTGAACCACCTTGTGGGTACCAGGGATTGAACCAGGGACTTCTGAAAGAGCATCCAATACTCTTTAACAACTGAGCCACCACTCCAGCCAAACACTAATGTTTTATATGAATGCATTTACATAAATAAAAATCTCCTCAACTTGATGGCCTACTGATAAAACTCATTTTCTCTGGAAAATTCCCCAAATATTTACTGAATATTAATAAAGAACAAATGAGAACCAAATGTAGATAACAAAAGAGAAATATACTTTCTCTGACAAAGTAGAAATGTTGGTGTTCATCAAATGTAGATTCCCTTTGCATCCTTGAGTTTTATCTTTTTCAGCTAGATAATTAACTCCAGACTCTATCATGAGTAGTGATATCAGTGGGAAAGAAGCTATGGCAGAATAGCAAACTGGGTTTGATGTCTGGGTTAGTTATTTCTTAGACAAATTTTTGCTTCTATTTAATATGCATGCTTATATATTAATAGGTGATATATCTTTTGAAAAAAGAGAAATTTGAAGCTACTACTAATAAGCTCTCTTGATCTATGTCCTTCTAGTATGTGTGGGACAGATACATGACATGGACATCATTTAACATTTTCCTTGATTGCATGAAAGCTATTCCCAGATTTAAGTAATTGTTTGCTGTTCCTCAGTAGATTACCATAATCCACCAGAACAAATGACTTTAGGCTCACTGGGAATGTTGGGACACCAGTTTTATTATCCTACTTTGGGTAGTTTCTTAGAGTTTTCCACTATTTCCTCCTGGAAACATGCACACAGCATCCTCAGATGGGCACAGAAACATCTCTATTCCTGTTGGTTTCCCTAGGCACAGATTTATGCTCAGCATGTCAGGTGCAAGTCTAAGTATTAATTTTAACCTAAGATCTTAGATTAATGTACTATCATCACTTTTTAAATATAATCTCTTTTATCCCTGTTGCATAAATTTTGAAAATTTTCCTTAGGTGAATACATTTGGAATATACTACATCCTGCAGCCCAGATGAATGAGATAGTAAAAGCCAAAGGTGATGGGAGACTTCAGTTAGTGCCATTTGGACACAACAAGACCAATACACATATGGACTAACAGAGACTGTTGTAGTAGTATGCATGGAACCATCCCATGTTGGAGCCAGAAGGGATTCCAGTCCTGAAAGGGAGAAATGGGCATGGGTTCCCATCCCTAACAAAGACACTATCTGCAGTAGGTACTTGCATACAAAAGAATAGTAGTCTTACTCAATGGAGTTTCACCAGATATGCAGATCACAGTTCAGGGTTAGTCTCATGTTCAATAATAGATGGCCAACACAAAACAAACTCAATGGCATTTTTGTAGATACTTTTTTGTCTCATATAGCTTTATTTGGTTACCTTTTTGTTTTATTGGTCTTTTGCTTGAATGTTTTGGTTCTCTCTCTCTCTCTCTCTCTCTCTCTCTCTCTCTCTCTCTCTCTCTCTCTCTCTGTGTGTGTGTGTGTGTATTTGTGGGTTTTTTTTCTGTTTGCTTTTTTGTGTTTTGTTTTGCTTTGCTTTTAATAGGGAAAGAAAGACCAAACATGGTGTGTGTGGGTAGTGAAGTTGAAAGGATCTGAGAAGAGTTGTGGAAGGAATGTTGTGATCAGACTATATTGTATAAAAACAAAAATTTTCAACAAGAGGAAAAAAAGAATCAAACACCCAATTGTATCAGACTTTATCCAAATATGCTTCATTATGAGAAATGCTGCATATACTTTTCCAACTTTTTCCCTTTTGATCAATCTTATTTTTAAATGTTTATTTATTGATTGTTTTTATCCATTGCATATATGTGTATGCCTGTTGAGTGTATGTGCACAACATATGTGCAAGAGACTGAGAAGGCCAGAAGAGAGCAATGTATCCCCTGCAAGTGAAGTTACAGATAGTCATGAGCTGCCACATGGGTGCTGGGAACCAAACCTAGATCTTTAACTAGAGCAGCAAGTGCTCCTAATCACTGACCTATCTCTTGAGGTTCCCATTCATGTTTATGTCTGAATATTTTGAATTGTTACCTCTACTTTTGTGAACCAAATAATTCTTCTAAGTAACTCAAATATGACTATACTTTTAAAACATGTCTCTTAATGCCTCCAAATCCTTAAAGACAAAAATAACTTCAGACACATTCCCACTATCCTTCGACTAGACCTTTGCAATAGAGAAATTTCCCCATAGCATTGTAGACTCTTTATGCCCATCCCTAGTTTCTACTTACAAGATGTCAGGAATACTTTTAGCAGTTGTGACAATAATTCTGAAAAGTCTCTAGATAATACTAAGGACTTGTTGGCTTTGGGTTTTTGTTTTGTGTGGTTTTGGTTTTGGTTTTTGTGGAGTGAGAGGAGGTTCTTCTTTTTGGTCTATACATTATGGCTACCAAATATTCTCTGGTTTGATTGAGTTGACAAGGGTGTGTGTGTGTGTGTGTGTGTGTGTGTGTGTGTGTGTGTGTGTGTGTAAGAGAGAGAGAGAGAGAGAGAGAGAGAGAGATAAATGACATACTTTAGAATGCTTTCGTTTGGCAAATGTTGTGAGCCCTATTTTCTGTATTCAGATTTATCAAAGCCAAGCTTGAGAAAATCCAGGACAAATCCTCCCTGTCCAAGCACTGGGCAGAGTTTCCAAAGCTTTTACTATTGGATTATTCGTTCAAAAGTCATCTGCTTTTGGCTTTTTCAGATGTTCAGGGTTTGGTAAACTGAACACACAATTGAGCCATTAAGACTTACCAACTGCAGTGGTTTCTCTTTTTTCTTTGTTTCTCTTTCACTAATGAAACCTAGTTATTGTCGCTAGAGATATTTTCCTTTTATCTATTCAGAACAAAGAGAATCTCATATTTTCTTTCTTCAGAAAGTGATGTCTCCAGGAAGAAATCTCATGGAAGTCATATTTGCATTTCATTTGTCCACAATGAGCTGTCTGACAAATCTAAGTATTTGAATTGCATTTGTCTAGTTCTTACCTTTCTAAGTATTTCTTACAGACTACAAGTATATTTGGCACCCTTTAACTTTCCTGGATACATAATAGTGTTGTTTATAATCATCCAGCTGACCTCAAGCCAAATGGTCATTATTTTATATCTTTGTCTCCAAAAATTACTAAAAGATATAATTTTCTATTAACCTTCATGTTTACCCAACAGCTCCATCTACATCAATCACCACTATGCTTTATTCACAGTATCTACCTCCTACTTTAGAGGAATAGGATGAATTTAAAAGAAATCAAATGTTAGGGTTTTCATCCAAACCTTATATGATCATCCACAATTATAAATTTCACATCCCAAACACTGAGCTTAAAATTGGAGAAGTACCTTTTGCCCCAGCTCCCTGACTTTATGAAAAACAACCAACTTTGAAGCAATTTTTTAAATGTAGGGGATGTGTACATGTTAGCCACTGATAAGTCATTAAAATTGCAATAAGAATATTCTTAATTGTCATTATTTAGTAAAACATATCGTGTTGGATTCAGTTTGGGTCCATTCAGTCAATAACTTTAGAGACCCTAGTCAAATATCCTTAAACATCTGCTGTTTGGAAAGTTAATAGTCAATATACAAAGAAAAAGCCTCAGTAATTTCTTGTCTCCTTGTTTGACTCTTCAAGGTCAGATGTGAGTTTTTAAATCAAGTCGAGAGATAATCAGTGGCAGACACTTTTCATTTTATTTTTTGAAATATTTGTTTTTGTCTGAAATTATGTACAAATACAATGTTAACCTAAGCACAAAATAGTGATGACTGAATTGGCATAGATTTGGTCTCCCCCACAACTTAATTTTTGCTTCTGTTACAGTTACTATATTTCTCATTAATTCTGTGTATAAAGGCAATCGAATACTCAGTCATGCTTGGCTTTACTTTCACTGAAAGAAGACTTGTCCCCATAGTCCCTCTCCCTGTACCTCCACACTTGTCCCCTCTAGGCACCATAGTATTGGATGTCAATTTTCTTGGTCTTAGAATTGAAATGCCATCTTCACCTAGAGGTTTTCATAAACCCCTTATTCCACAGTTTGATTATAATTGTTATAATTTGGTCTATATTAACATTGAAACCTCTGTAAATTAAGTGCAGTCCTAACCGTTCTTTGTTCAAATACTTTAAGGAGTTCCTTGCTCAGAATGGATGTCAAAGTCATTGCAATACCCAACACAATGCTTACGATACGAACCATGGGCTTCTACCCCTGAGTACCTATTGATTTCTCCTTCTCACTGCTCTGCAATGCACTGGATCCTTGTTCTTTCTCCACAAGGTAGGCTAGCTTCTACCTCTAGCTGCCAAGATTCTGAGTTTTTCTCCCAGGGATCTGTCTTGCTTTATCTGTCCAGACTACCCATTTACTTTTTCTAAGTCTCTGTTTAAAACTCCTAGTAAGGCTTTTTCTAAACAACCTGACTTAATGTGAAATTGTCCCACTCCTAGGGACTTCCTCTCTGTTTCCCAGATTTCTTCTTCTGTATTAGATTCTCATTGCCTGTCATTCCATATCTTTTCCTTGGTTTATGTACTCACTTCATTCAGCTGTGAGCCATAAGAGCTAGACACTTTAAAAAAAAAAAAAAGAATTTTAATTTAATTTCTACACTGCTATATCCCAGCCCTAAGGAATGGGAAGATATGGGACCCAATAAATATTTATTGAATTAAATGGGTAAAGTATCTCATTGTAACCATCCTGCAAAACATTGTTATCTCCACTAACAGATAAGGAAACCAAGACTTATAAAACAGAAATAAATGGCTTCCTGAAAGCTCTGGAGCCCATAAAGCACTGAGCAGAGCCTTTCTCCAAGCCAAAGAGCTTGTCCCTGCCACATTTTCACAGTGTTTTCAGAATTCTCTTAATTCAGTTTCTACAGTGCTAAATAAGAAAGTGGTTTCTGCTCAAACCAGTACCTCATCAAAATGAGAGTCCAGTGCAGACTACAGCCATGTTGAACCGACAGCTGCCTCTGTCACTTTCCAGTCCCTTCTGAGACGACCCATGAGTCCCCCAAATCCCCTTTAGAGGTCTTATTGTTAGAATACAAGGCTAGACATCGCCACCTAAATTCAGCAACACACATTTTTCTCTTTATGATTATTAGGTACAGGGAGTTGATAGAAAGTGTTTGTTATTTCTGTGCAATTAGCATTCTGACTTTTGGTTAGTTTGGATAAGGGCTTGTCTATCTTGTTGATCTTCTCAAAGAACGAACTCCTTGTTTCATTAATTTTTTTTATTGTTCTCTTTGTTTCTATTTTATTGATTTCAGCTCTCAATTTGATAATTTCCTGGCGTCTATTCTTCCTGGGAGACTTTGCTTCTTCTAGAGCTTTCAGGTGTGCTGTTAAGTCACTAGCTTCAGATTTCTCCAACTTCTTTATGTGGGCATTTAGTGCTATGAATTTCCCTCTTAGCACTGCTTTCATAGTGTCGCATAAGTTTGGGTATGTGGTGTATTCATTTTCATTGATCTCTAGGAGGTCTTTAATTTCTTTCTTTATTTCTTCCTTAACCCATTGGTGATTCAGTTGAGCATTATTCAGTTTCCATGAGATTGTAGGTTTTCTGTAGTTTTTGTTGTTGTTGAAATCTAACTTTAAACCATGGTGGTCTGATAGAATGCGGGAGGTTATTCCAATTGTTTTGAGCTACCTTAAAATCAACTTCTCTTTGTTTTTCGGTTTTTCTCAAAATTTCACTGCCATTATTTCTTCTATGATCATTTACTACCATACACATGTATGTATTTGAATGCACATGTTTGCTGCGGTTTGTATATGTGTGTGAGTGCATGCGTACATGCAAGTGTGCATTCAAGTGTTAAATTTAATAAGTGATAGTAATGTCCACATTTTTCCATTTCTCATTTCTCCCAATGCATTATATCCTCTAGATATGTCCATTTATTTCTGCACATGCAGTATTTCACAGCACAATTTCTTAGGAATTTTCCTAGTTTTAGGTCTCACTTCATGCTGTTTTTTCTATTATTGCCATGATAAAAGAAAAACTTCAGATTTTATGTGATTTGTTGAAGTCCAGAAAGCAGTTTAGTGGTCTAGCACAGTAAATTTAGATCGGCTCTCAGCAAAGAACTTTGCTTTTAATAGTCTCTGAAAACAAACACACAGATGGAAAAAGAATCTTGGAAAGGCGCTATTACATTGTATTTTAAAGAGTCTATTAAGATCAACAGTATACATTCCATAATATTTATAAGAAATCAACAGACGTGATATGTCCACTATTGCCTTTATACATTTATAAAACAAATGATGCTTATGCACCCGAGTTTGGAATTTAGATAAAACACTATAAAGATAAAATTGTCCTGTTCTGACAAGTAAAGGTCACACAGGTCGTGTTATGAAAAACCATTTGAACATACCATTGTGCATTACTATGTGAAGAAATGCCAATGAAACACAATATACAACAAAGAAAAGATTTCACTCATAATTCTTGCGGTTGGGAAACTTTAAGGCCTGATCATGGATAGTAAAGCAGGAATCTAAGATGTAACTTACTTGCCTCCAATGTAACCATGCCATTAACTACCAAGCAGTGTTAGAGCTAGTTACAGAAAGAAGACCAGCTAGCACCAATTAACATCAACTACCTGTGGAATAAGATGTGTCTTTTACAAATTTAAAGATTATAAATGACCTCAAATTTTCTATGAGTATAAAATGTGGGTAGAATTCATTTGTCTTTTACTGATGTTATGCCCCATTTTCGGTCATAAATGAGTGACTGAATTTAGAGATCTGCTGAAGGGAATCTATTTTACCAATTACGTAAACATCACAATGTGTCCAATTCTCACTCTTTTCTCCCTCAAGCTTATTTCTTGTGTATTATACCCGAGGTTCACGGAAGACAAGGGCCTGCAGGCAGGAAATGATTTTTAACAATGTTGACTCCTCCAGAAGGCTCCACACTGATTAGGCTCTCAGGATGAGCATACAATAAAAATATAGTGCCTTATGCCAAAGAGAAACCAAGTCTTTTCGCCCAGTGAGAAATGACTAATGTATAGATTGAAAAGACAGTTTAGTTTGAGATCCAGAAAGCACACAGATCCTGCTTCTTTGTGGGAGTCAGGGAACGTGTTAAGGAAGTGTAGATGGTGCTTACTTACAATGATTCCCAGGAATACCTGCTAACAACTGTCACTAAGTTGAACACTTGGAAGCCCTGAATAGAAAGTCCGTCAAGGCTGCTTTCCCTTCTTAACCACTCAAATTGCATTTCTGAACTACAGTCATGTATATACTATATTAATCCCTCCCTTTTTGTTCCCCTAAAACATTGATGGAAATAAAGGAAGTTATTGAAAGTGTGAATGGTTTTCTTTAAACAGAACAGTGCAAATTCATACACAAAAGCCACTGCCCTAAAGTTCCCCCAGGGCCTGATTCTAGGACCTCTATTCTTGGGTAATAACTCTAATTTGGTTAATAACTGGAATAGGAAGAAAAGAAAAGAAAAACAATTCATATAAACACTACCCCACTGCCCTAAGACCTATCTTTGAATAGATTTAAAATCTGAAAGCCAAGAACAGTCTTTTCATTCCATTCTTTTCCATACTTCCCTTTAAAACTCTCAACAGGAAATTTAAAACATGGTGTACACAAAAACATATGCCATTTTGACGTTTAGATAAAAACCTGTCTCTGTTGGTTTGTTATTTATTTAAATTTTAATATCCAGTAAAAATACGTTTTCAAAAATTCCCAGGGAGCATTCCATAGTGTTTCTAAGATAAATGGCATAAATTTTATTGATCAAATTCATTTTTCTTTCAATTTTAAATTTTAAACTTTTAGGGATTTTAATGACCATACTTTTAAATCATTCATGTCAAATCTCTGACAAATAAAATAAAAATTTGAAGGAATGAGTATAGTCCATTTTTAAATGTCTTTGTGAAAAAGGGAGAAAATAGGCCCTTTGTCTTTCTTGGCTCCAGTATTTAGCAGTTGGCATCTAATTTAAATTGGTTATCAAGGATGGAATCACAGAGCAAAGCATCTCCTCTTTCTCCTGATTATGGATTCAAGTTTGATGGTGAAATTGTTGGTTGTGTCCCTCCATCTTGACAGATTTTGTGTGATTAATGTAGTTGGCATCTGTTTTTTCTGTCACCTTCACACAATAGATACCACAGAATCAGCATCACCAAGCAAAATGGATTCCCCATCCCCCTTACAAAGGATTGTTTTCTATCTTCCCTTGCTGTGGTAGATCTTTAACTTAGTGTATCTGAAAATCCAGGGCAAACTGACAGATCACAAGGTCACTGTGGCTGATATTTTAAGTTTAGTTTAAAATATACATTATACTTCTGAACTTCCCTGGTGTTTTTTTGTTTTTTTTTTTAATATAGACAGAATCATTTGCAATTAATTCATTAGACATACTTACCTAAGAAACTGTCATTCAGCAAAATACTGTTTTCTGTGGTTGACCTAAGCACTTAGTTAGTAATTGGGATTTTACACAGTTTTGTTTGTGAACATCTTCAGACAAACACACTTGACTTCTCAAACATTTGCTCAAATGCATGAGTATGATGCATCTCTCACATAGTTTATACAAATATAACTCCATAGTACACTTAGCCTGTGGATTTGTTAACAAAAGCTGGAAGGAAAATAGATCTTTCAAGTTACTTTAAAAGCAATGATTTATAGACACAGACACACAGAGGAAGCAAGGCTTCTCCAGAGACTTAGTTTACTCACAGACTTTGTGCTCTCCTGTGTCCCAGTTGCATTCTCATATAAGCTGATTTCCTGATGTCATTTTATGCAACTTTCTCTTATCTTAACTGTCCACATGGATTTTCATTGCCATGCCTGGGTCTTTGTCTGCTCAAACTCTTTAAAGTTGTTTAGTCTCTCAGCTTCTCATAATCTAGGTCTTTGGAATGAAGATAGGTGTTTTACAATGACTGTGAATGTAGGTTAGTTTACAAGACTGTGATTTCACTGCCCTAGGATTATAGCTCATTCTTTGTCTAATCAGTTAGACCTAGGAACATCGTCATCACATAGATTAACACAAACTTCCTATTGTGTGACTTTATCTGGAAAGAAGTGATCAAACATCTCTTTAGCCTGGGCCAGGCACTGATGACAAGAAACTATTCTACCCATGCCTTTTACTGAAGCGGTGAGATTATTAGTTATTTATATGACTAAAGATGAGGGGTTCCATATAGGAGTGTGGATGGCTCAAAGCATATGCATCACTCTTAAGCCCACCTTAGCATTGGCAAAGATTCATGAAAGCTCCATCCCAGGGACTCCCTATACAATGTGTAGGCAGCTCTGCCAGGAAAAGTTATTTACCACAAATGTTTAGGCCTACAACCTTGGGAAGGGGCTTTGAAAATCCTGTACCTTTTAAAAGCTTCCTGAGACTTGGACATTGTTTATATCCTGGTCCTCATGAGTTTCTGTGATCTCTCCAGAGGGGAAAGTTTCCTTGGCAGGAAATAGCTACATGACCCTTTCTAAGCCAAATCTAGTAGTTATACAAGTAGAAGATATCCTTTTAGAAGAAGAGGAATCTTATATCTTAGTCCATATAGTATCTGAGTCCATTATATGCTGTTACAATACTGAACACCTCACAGGAACAGGAATATCTTCACAAATCTATAGGCTGGGAAGTCCAAGATAAATTGTCCATGTTTTATTAGAATATTCTTGCTGCATGTCAGAAGGGCAATGTGAGGAAAAGAGAGAGCAAGACATTCTGAATGCGTTTTGTAATCAACCAGCATTAATCCAATCAGAGGAGCAAAAACCTTCACAATCAAAACATCTTTCACTGTTCTATGCCTTCCAAAATGATCTTGACAGTCAATCACTCTGTACTACACAAACTTGAAATTTCTTGGACTACCACGCTGTATGACTTTCTAAGCTGAAGGGAAAAGAAACCAAAAGGAAAGGGACTTGTATTGAGTAATTTCTGCTCTAGCATTTGACGAGTTTTCTCTGGCATTAAAGTTCACCCGACCTAGGCCCTCTGAATGTGAGTGACAGTTGTGTGGCTTGATCTGTTTGTGGAGCTCCTGGCAGTAGGACCAGGACTATCATGGGTGCACAAAGTGTCATTTTTGGAGACCATTCCCTATAGTGGGATACCTTCCTCAGCCTTGATGTCGGGGTTGAGGGGGAGATTGGTCCTGCCAAACTTGTTATGCCAGACTGTGTTGACTCCTCAAGGGAGGCCTTACCCTCTATGAGGATTGGATGAGGAGTAGGGGTGGAGGGGAGGTGGGGGGGCAGGAAGCATGAGCAGAGGAGGAGGAACTGTGGTTGGTATCTAAAATGAAAAAAGAAACAAAGAAAAAGAGAGAGAGAGAGAGAGAGAGAGAGAGAGAGAGAGAGAGAGAGAAAGAAAGAAAGGGAGAGGGAGAGAAAGAAAGAAAGAAAGAAAGAAAGAGAGGGAGAGAAAGAAAGAAAGAAAGAAAGAAAGAAAGAAAGAAAGAAAGAAAGAAAGAAAAAGAATGTTCTTTAGAATCTTGATATATGAAGGACACCAAATTCAGATTCAGAGAACCAGGATGCACATTATTAACCTTGTAATTCTGACAACCTTACTAAATCTCTAGCCCTTGAGATTTTCAACTGGGCAGCAGAGATAATGGTATATGTTATTGTAAATACCATTTGAAATACCATTGTGTGGCACATGTTATAACATTTCCTTTAGTGAAACCAAAGTCTGTGTGTGGATCTCAGTATTTTAGAACCATTTGTCAATAGTTTGGTCTGGACCTTTCTGTGAAATACTGGTCATCTTAGTGATAAAAAAACAGAATCCCTGAGGGAAAATTTGCCATTGCAAAGAAAAAAAAAAAACCTAAAACCTCAATGTTACTTTAGAAATAGGGACATAATAGGGTCAGCAGCTGTTGCTGTCCAGTGCCAATAAAGAAATATAGACATGGAAAGGAAAGTACTGAAATTTATGGTTCATCTACAAAAGTATAGTGGACCAGAGTGTTCGACTAATTCTGCCACTATTGGTTCCAAACTTAGATGAGTTTGCCCTTGGCTTTCTGGTCTTATAAAACAACAGCATCAGGTTTAGAAGAAATTGTGTTGAATCAATTTTACTCTTTATCTTTATAGGCGAAGGAGAAAATGGCAGTGGGAGGGAATCTGGAAAAATGATCCATGACAAAGGAAACTCGAGCACTGTGATTTATCAATCATTTAGCTCTTGGGTGTAGAAAACAATAACTGTAGGGAAAAGAAAAGCAGAACATGAGTGAAAATGATAATTCTTTTTGAAAGTGAAAGTATACTTTCCTTTTATTCCATCACTTGTTTTCAGCTAGCCTCAATGAGTCAGGTTTCTTACCATTTAAGTAACTCTAGTGTATATTTTATTCTCATTTACAGAATAAATGCCTTCAGACAAATAATAGCGAAAGCTAATTAACAACTTACCAGAAGCCACCTCTACTGAGTTCACCACCCTGTGAATGAACCTTAGCTCTAGGAGTGTTAATTAGGCTGCTCTTTCAATTGTCATACATTTTTAAAAGGTGAGGTTATTATATTGTCCTCGTCCAAAGCAACTAGTGTCCCTTTTCTTAAAAAAAAAGGGTGAGGGGCATTGTACTGAATTTCTTATAGGATTTATTAAAGAAAAAATAACTGAGAAATTTTAGAAATTTTCTATGATTTTTAAAAGTATGAGACATCTAGATATTTCTGTCTTGTATTCTAATGACAAGGAAGGACAATATCATATTTTATTAATCCTAAGATATTAGGGTATAATGATCAGTAACTCATATAAATTTATTGAACTTAATTGTGCTAGCTACTTGGGACTAAAATAAGAAATATGGTTAATACACAAACTACAGTGATGACATGGAGCAGCGATTTCCCTGGGATGCACGTACTAGAGCTCTAAAGATTTCCAGGGTCATTAAGAGAGGCCAAATAGCTGAAGCATCAAGACTAAGACTTGATTTATGTAGGTTCCTAAAATTAATCTACCTAGATCAAGACTTTGCAATCTACCTTGTACAGGGATTCTACTTCTGGTTCCTAGAACAAGACATGCCACCTCAGTTGCTGATCAGAAGTGTAAGAATCTCACAGATACATGAATAATGATGGTAGAAATATGGATCACTAGGGAATGTGTGAAAAGTGCTTTGCAAATAGGTTGTTTTTAATCTTTGCTTAACATACACATGTGCACACACACAGAGACACACAAATACACAAGAACAAGAATTTGAATGATTGGAAGACTTGTATAATAAGAGAAACCCTGTCTCGAAAACGCTGAGAAACCCTGTCTCGAAAAACAAAACAAAAAAAATTAAAAAAATAAGTTACTATTCATAATATATTAAGGATATTGATCAGTGGGTGTGCCTTCAGAAAATATTTTCCCTAATTCATTTCATATATTAATATTTTTCAATGAAAAGTATGTGTATATAATTTACTGTCATGTAATATACATAAAATAAAGTCTATTTTAAGTATTAAAAAAAAAGAAACTGACAATTTTGAAACCTTTCTTTGTTTAAGCACATACAATCTTCCCAGAGGATCATTCTCTTGAACCTCAATCTATTGAACTGAAGATTAGGCCACCATACACTTCTAAAGTTCCCCTCCTCTATTTACATAATCATAATTTTGAAGAAGCATAGACTTCAAGGTCATAGCTGAATTTGATTTGGGTTTTCTCTATGCATTCACACCACTGGGCCTCAGTTTCCTTGTGGGTAGTGATTGATGTGATATAAATAATCTTTCTTGGTTTGGTTATTGTGAGAACTGTGATAAATGGTGTAATGGATAAAAAGCACAAGGCCTGCTTTAAAGACATGTCATATCCCTGTTATTAAAATTAACAAAATTTCATGTAATTTTTATTTTGCTTTTAATCTGTAGATAGATCTAGACAAATAACAACAGATTTTGAAAAATGTGTTTTGTTTTCCTGATATTGTTGGTTGGATGTGTGTGTTCATGTTTATACAAGCATATAATAGATTTAGTTTGTAGGTTTGTTTTTGTTTTTGTTTTTTTCAATTTTTTGGGACAGAGTTTCTTTGTTTAGCTTTGTGCCTTTCCTGGATCTCACTCTGTAGACCAAGCTGGCCTCAAACTCACAATGATTCGCCTGCCTCTGCCTCCTGAGTGCTGGGATTAAAGGCTTAGGTTTTTTTTTTTTTTTTTTCAGTTAATGTCCTATATCATCATCATCATCATCACCATCATCACCATCATCATCATCATCATTTGTTTTCATTGCTATGAATGTGTGTTGCTCTGATTGGTTGTTAAATAAAACACTGATTGGCCAGTAGCCAGGCAGAAAGTATAGGTGGGGTAAGCAGACAAAGAGGAATCTGGGAAGAGGAAGGGCTGAGTCAGGAGTCACCAGCCAGACACAGAGGAAGCAAGATGACAAGGCAGAACTGAGAAAAGTTACCAAGCCATGTGGCTAAACATAGATAAGAATTATGCGTTAATTTAAGTTAATTGAGCCAATGGCCAAGCAGTTATAAATACTATTTAGCCTCTTTGTGATTATTTTATATAAGGCTGTGGGACTGTGGGTGAGAGATTTTTCCCAAATGTGAGGCAGGTGGGACACAGGAAATCTTTTGGCTATATATTATTGTTACTATTTTTATTATAACAAGGTCTGTCTCTTAACCTGAGGCTCACTTATTGTCTAGATTGGCTATGTATGGGACTCTGGGTATCTGCCTGTCTTTGTTTCCTGAGAGCTTAGGTTACAGTTGTATGTCCTTGCTCCTGGACATGCAAAATAGTTTACAAAGGGACATATGCAGGACATGCTGGGCATGAAAAATGAGCCCCCATGCTTCCCCAACAAGCAGTTTGCTAACTATACCATCTCCTTGACACTCACATTCAGATTTCTGATCCATAACACACCAGCTACCTGAAAAATACTAGAAATCATTGCTGTGTGAGAACAGAAAAGCTGTGTTTTCTGTGGTGGAGTCTTTCCTGACTAAGGATAGCATCAAACTGTCAGAATTCCTGGACAGTTTTCTTGGTGATATCAAGCCCCTTAATTTTCCAATCTCTGTGGCCTCTCATTTCCCACAATTGTAGCTTTTTTATACCTCCCTTGTAAGTTGGTTCTTTTTATGATTCTGAAATCAATTTGAACTAGAAACTGAGTTTCAAGAAATTCCTAAGCAATCTATTGGTTGATGGCCTCAAGCATCACTGATAATAGTCTTTAACCATCTGTTGTCTCTTGGGACCTTATTCAGCTCTGTCACTTTTGGTGTCCACCTTAATGCTGTTCCTTATTTATCTTTCTATTCACTTCTCTAGGTGACCCTTAGAATTAAGGTCATGTTTATTCCTTAAAATTTCCTTTCTTGAACATTTCTGTCTCATTTATAAATTATGTTATTACTCCGGGAGTTCTGTCATTGACTAATAGAATTATTTTTCCTTCTATTAAAGATTAGCCTTCACTTCTCCTTATTTGCTTTCTCAAATTTCTTCGTGGGTATGCTTCGGTTCTTGGCTATGTCTCATCTCCCTGATGACTGTACTTGGATATGTCCTGTCTGCTTCATGTTTGTATATGTGTTTATATGCACACAGGACACAGTATTCTGTGGCTAGGGTAATCTTGACACTGAAATTAATACATGTGTGGGGTGTCAAGGTATAAAAAGAGAAGAGGTCGAAAGATAGGGTAAAGGAAAATAATAGAACTAAACAGAACTAAGCGTGTAAGAAAAGCATTGGAAAGCTATGACTCTATAAGCTAATTAAACATTTTTAAATAATAGTTCAAAAGAGAGAATCTTAATTTTCAGATATTGCCAATCCCAGAAGCCATGCATAATCCAATAAAAATCCTAGTGCCACAGCTATGATGATTCACTAATGAACTATTGGTCAAGAAAACTCTGAGGAACCCGAAACAATATATGCCTTTAGTATTGTTCTAGGTTTCCCACTAGACCTAAATGGTAAGATCTTATTGCTATAGACATCACACACATTGGATATCATGCACATAGAGAAATCAAGCTATGACTGACCTGGAATCTCCTCCTTTTCTGGAACATAGTTCTGGAGGCAATATGCAGGTTTCTGGGGGAGAAAACAATTGATTTCATTGATCTCTCATCATTGTATGCTATAATATCACCTGCCAGGCAAAAATCTGTTCATTGATTCTATAGTGGCATGCCTATTATGGGGGGTAACCTCTGCTAGCTCAGTAACTGAGTTTGAACTCCACTCCATGGGAGAGAATTCATGCAAGTTTCTGGAAACCTGTTCAAAAATCTGTGACTGAGGAGGTTATAGGTCCTACACGAGGACCTACTACTGTTATTTTGCTACCATGACATGTCAAACTGCCCTCTAAATATTTATATTTACACATATAGATGAATGGTACTCTCAGCTTGATCAGAGAAGTTTCTCTCACGTGAGTGGTGGTGAATGAAGAAACTCATTGCTGTTTCAGGTCTGAGTATAAGTGAGCATTAAGTAACATTCCTAATGAGGATATTTATAGCATCCTCTCTGATGCTCAAGGAACATTGTGAAAGATGGGGAAGAAATAATGTAGCAAGTAATAATGAATGCCTTCTAAATACTATCCTCTAAAGTGACGTGGTCACTGCAATCATGGACACACAGCAGCTGTGGTTACCTGCTCTGATTTTCACTAGACAAGCCTGTCAACTGACAAGTCATATGGATGGGTGGGAAGGGACTTCATTTGGGCCACTACCTCCTTTTAGGGCATGAGTTACTACTGGTAGATGATAAGAGTAATAAAACAGTTATCTACAGTTATGGGTCCACTGATGACCCCACCTGGCTTTAGAGGATGGTTCCATATTCATGGTCTTGTGGATAGTCTTGGGTAAACTCAACAAATTGGGAAATAACACAGAAAAGTATAGATGTGGGAAAGAGACTTGTAGAGAGGAAGACTGACAAAGCACAAGGGAGAGGGGAGACACTGTGATGAGAATGTCCACAATGTATTACATGCATGTATGAAATTGTCAAAGAATATGTTTAATGGATAAAAATTGCCAAACATGCCTGAGAAATAAAAGTAAAATTACCAGCAGAAAATATAAGAGATGAGAGGAATTCTCAATGAAATCAGGCTACGATGATCAGACATTATCTGGGGACAGACACAGGATGGAAAACTGATTTGGTAAGTAAGTTTGTCAAATAAAAAAGCTAGGGGATCCTGGCTAAGCATGCAAACCAAGCATTATTGCTGAAACTTATTTTTGAAAGTAAGTACGTAGATGGGCTTTAGGGAAGGATCAGGAGCCTGACAAAATTTTGTTTAAGCAAAAAACCTTTGTCAGGTCTCATTTGGATGTAGTCAGATAGCAGCTGAGGGTAAAGTCAACAGAAACTGGACAGGGCCATATGGATTAAGTTGACCATTGCCTTCTCTGCTAGTTGATTCTGGTTGTTGGCTGTGAGCTCAGCTTGTTCAGTCTGAAGGGCACCTGTACATGTTCTGTCCATCTGGCTTCGACTTGTCTCAGCATGGTGGTAATGTTCTTAGGAAGAGTGTCCAAGAACAAGTTTCTACAAAACCCAGGCAGGGGCTGAGTCCTCCTTAAGACATAGACACCAGTCTCTTCACATTGTTATATTCACTGGTCATAGCAATCACAGCCCCACAAAGACAGAGCAGTAAAGAATATTCCCTAACTTCAATAGAGATCCACAATGCTGTGCACCACATAAGAAGGGAGATGCAATGGCTGGGCAAAGTATTTGCCACAATGAGACACTGAGAGTGACCCTTGTCTATAAAGAGGCAAAACTTTGCTGAAATTAAATGAATACTGGCAGCTGTCTATACAGAGTAACATACTAGTTAAAGGTGCAGCTTTTGGAGCCAGACCTAGCAAAGTTAGTACTGCAGCTGTAGTGTTCCCACTGCTCTAAGTCCTTTTAGGAGGTGTGCCTGACTTACCACAGAGGTAATAAAAAGATTATGCTGGTCTTGTAGTGTGTGTGTGTGTGAGAGAGGACTAGCCGCTATGAATATGATACAGGACAGATGTCTTTCCCTGTAATTGTTCCCCAATTTCCAGTCCTAATGTCAGGCCTTTCAGATATATTCTCAACCATTATAAACGTACAGTAAGTGCCCAGATTCATTCCAAGAAAACACAGAAGTGCCTTAATATAACATTAAGCTCTGGCTATTTAAGACATGCTGAATATTCTACTGCTGTATACAATAATTCCAAAGATTCAGGGTTTTCATTATATTATATTATATTATGCACATTGTCATTTCAAGGTTATTTTCAAGACTTTTAAACAGTGGTGAATTCCTTCAAGGACTAAGACTGTGCCTGAGTTATCTTCTCTGACTTTCCTAGAGTCTAACCCAGTGACAGAAATACACTAAGCATGAAGGAGAGTCTTGTCTTTGTTATATCAGATTATATATACGTTAATAGGAAAAACACCTAACAGGAAAAGTCGACTTATCACAGTATAATAAAGAAATGGTTCTTGAGATTTTCAAAAAATAAAAAGGAGTCTTCTTAGTGCTACAGCTGCTTGTACCTGTGCTTGGTTGGCTCTTCACCAGCTGAGCTACCAAGGAATGTAAATAGATTCTGCTTAGAAGGGGTGGATTTATGCTGTCATAATCCCAAGCCTGTGAAATACTAGGATGGGAGTCTCTTCTTAAACTTTTTTTTTTTTTAGGACTTGTGAACACCTTGACATGATATGTCAGATTTTATGTACCTGTGTAGAGCTGCATTTATTCAGAGGAAAGTGTGAGTGTGTGTGTGAGTGTGTGTGTGTGTGTGTGTGTGAGTAGTAGTAGTAGTAGTAGTAGTAGTAGTAGTAGTAGTAGTAGTAGTAGTAAGTAAGTAAGTAATTTTGAGCTATTTAAAATCAATATAAGACCTTGCCTTGAAGGAGATGGAAATGGGGGGGTGGATTGGGGGGAGGGCTGGAGGGTGGGAGGAGGGAGGACAGGGAATCCATGGCTGATATGTGAAATTATATATATATATGTATATATATATATATCAATATAAGAAACTTTAGACTATAACAGTTAAAGATTATTTCCTCTTTTTACAAACACCCACACATGAATCTTAATATACAAATAACTCCATTTTCTCAATATGTGTGTGGGGGGCAGTACAAAGTGTTATAAAATATTTATTATGCTTTTTAAAATACATAATTTATGGGAAGACATTTTTAAGATGTTCAGAAATTCTTGAGTTCTGCTAAATCACAAAGAAAGCTTTCCAATTACATGCCAGGGATCCTTCTCCTTGTGTCTAGAGGCAGAGATCTTGGAGAGTCTAATCCTTAGCTTTGCTCAGAAAGCATACGGACTTATATTTCAGTCCCTGAATCTCCTTTTGACGAACATGCAATATGTATAGTTATGCAGAGAGTTATGCTTGGAGTTATGTATTAAGCACATTCTAAGTACTACATTTAATATTAAGCACACCACTTATATTTCATATAGTGACTCCTTTTTATATTCCACAATACTATCCTGGAATTGTTTTCTCAGAACTAGAGTTGAGTTACATTGATTTCCTGCTATTCCCCAACAGTGGGTAATTGAATGACACATGTACTCTGCTAACAGAGTGTATGATAGGAGCAGCGTAAACTTCCTCTCATCTCTTCAGGCCATTAGTTCCTAAACTTCTGCTGAAAATCCCTCCTCCTTTATTTGAGTTGTGGTGCTAAATTCTAGTTTCCAAGACTGAGGAAGACAGACATTGCCCTGCCCTCAAGTGTCTTAATATAATTGGGTAAAACACAGTGTATACTAACTAACAACACAACATATCCATTTTGCGCATTTGAAATTTTTAGGATAGGCAAAAGTTATTGTATATTGCTCTTAAGCAGACAAGAGAAAATGGAGTTGTTTTTTATTGTACTGTTTTTGAGGAACACATTCTTTTATTAAGAATGTCAGAAAAATTCAAATTAGGTCTTCCTAATTGCCTCTTGCTGTTGATTAAAAGCTTTCAAAGCAAGGAGGGTTTTTTTTTTTTTTTTTTTTTTTTTATTAATATTGCAGATCCTGGGGCTGCCTGTGAGCAGTGAGGATTGGGCCTGCAATTTTGAGTCACTGTTGCAGATGCTGTAACAGTAATCAGATTTGGTTCTGTTGTAATAAAAATTGTCTTATTAGTGACATAACTAACTGTTCCATGGACATTTCTAAATATCTTTAAACATCATAACACACACACACACACACACACACACACACACACACACACACACACTATTTGAGTTAGGAAGATTGTTGATAACACTAAGGCTGCATTTCTCTGATTATGATCATGGAATTCTGCTAATAGTTTCTGTTTTCTCCGATGTAGCAAAGTACCTGAGGAAGAGACTTGGGAAGAGAAAGGTTTATTAAGGGTCATAGTTTCAGCAGGGATACCATCTAACCATCATTGTGGGGAAGGAATGATGGAAAGATGATGAGGCAGTTGGTCACATTGAGTCTATAGCCAGGAAGCAGGGAGAGATGAATGTTAACAATCACCTCATTTTTTTTTTCCTTTTTACTCTTTATTTATGTTAGAACTCCAGCCCAGGGAAGTCACTCACATTCAGCATAGGTATTTCTTTTTCAAGAAATCTCTGGAAACACCTTCACAGACACACCTAGAGGTATGTTTGCACAGTAATTTAAAGTTATCATTGGTAGCTGACAACGGTAGTTAACTATCATAGACTCTATACTTTAAATTGACCTGGAAAGATGTACAGATGCAGAGTGTCAAATGTCATCTAAAATCTGCTAAATTTCAGCGTCTTGGCTTCAAGGATTCAACTGGGCCCATTGAATATAGGGATGGCTTTCTAGGTGAGGAAATCTGCAAAAGTAGCCCAGAAAGACTTCTCATGGCTAAACAGTTGAGAGAGCTAAATCTTTGGTCTCACAGCTGTTGTTAACTATTAACATATCTTGGGATTCAAGTATTTTAGTTATCAGGCTTTGATCATTTAATCCTCTACCTCCACCTTCTTTTTGTACTATCCCCAATAAGTTGTATCAAAACATGACACTCAGAAAAGGGACTGTGAGTAATTAGGAAGTATTATTCATAGACACATTGCCAGACCAGGACAAATTCTTCAGTCAATCAATTAGTATTCAGTAAACACATAATGTGGGAGGTTTGAGAGATGTAAAGACAAGGTCAGTGTTTTCAAGAACTCACCATCTGCGTTTTGAAAATACATTTCTTTTAACCTTTGTCAAATATTACAATTCCAAGACAGCTAGAACAGAAAATTACTGTATGAGATCAGAGATCAGAGACAGCTCTCAGATTGAGTTGTCGGATACGATGTCATCAAAAGAGATATCAGATGACACTCACAGGACAATTAGATATAAATTCTTGGAAAGTACTGATTGACTGCTTATACAAAATTACAGATCCATGATTTCACTTCCAAAAGAGAAAAAATACAGGGTAGAAAATGCTACCAAGTCATCAGACAACATTGTTAGTCCCAGATCTTCCAAAGATTGTTACTCTAACTTGCCTAGTCATTATGTCTGTTAATGGTAAACTTAATCTATGACAGATTAACTGCTGCAATCGGTTCTTTGATGCTGGCTGTGAGAGAGTCAATATTTACTCCATGGCAACCAATAGTACCAGACAATGTAGAAGGTACACCTATAGAGCTCAAAGGATAAGGCTCTGCGAGGAAAAAAAAGCAGGTCCATGCTGGCCTATTGGTCAGGATGAGGAATACTGAGACTTTCACCTCAAACCACCTACCCGTTCCTTTCAAACATGCCATTGCCATTGAATTTAGTGTCATCACCTTGAATCAGCCCCTTCAGGCTATAATTATTGTCTGGGAAACTCAAAGATAGACTCATGCAGAGTAAGAGCTAAGTCAGGGTATGAGTCATCCATTGTCCAGAGCCATGGAGATTTCCACTTAGTAGGTGATGGGATTTTTCAGTAATGAATAAACAAAGGCCAGAAGAAAATGACACCATTGCAGATTGATAGAAAGGACATCGATACCTAAGCAGAGTTGGAAATTCAGACGTGCACATGAGGGGAGCTTTCTGGGAATAGCTTAATTCTTCAGATGCTTATTCTCTCTTTGAGGGAGTCAGCTACTCCACACTTCTCAGCAAAGTCCTTTCCTAAATACCAATGGGGCCTGACACCCTACTTTCTCCCTTTCTATTCCCTCAGAGAAGACCAGTGTGCTGCCAGAAGTTTGTGTTTGGTCCTTGGTGTATTTGGAGCAGCCCAGCTTTCTTCCTTCCCTAGAAGACTTGCATGTCTATGGGGAAGGTTTACTCAGCAAGCTTTGCTGCCTCAATAGAGAGGCCCATTTGGGAAATCCCATAGTGAATCTTCAATACTGTCTGTGCTTGAGAAGTAATTATTTCTGTTGTTCACCATTAGCAGTGTATTGTGAATGTGTATAAATCCATATTTATGTCAGTATAAAGATACTATCTTCACTTGCCTGACTTCCCTGTTCATTTTCCAATCGTCTCAATATTGGACAGGGAGAATTTTATTTGTCCACAGCTAACCTGAAGTATACAGAAAATGGTGTTTCATATACTATTATTTTTGTTTTATACATTTTATTGTAATTCATAGACATTGTATACATTACTAATGAACCCTGTCAAAATGGTGTTACCATAGCCTCACACTGACCTGACACTGGCCTGTTTCCAAAGAAGAGCTTTCTATTTGGAAGCCTTGTTAGTACATGGCTAAGATGGAGGAAATGGGTTAGGAGAAGCAGTTTATGGTCAGTAGTTCGTGGCGTTTATAATCATTCCCTTAATCCCCTATATACATCAAGGAAAGGACACTGGCAGCAGAGTAGCCAGGCATTTGTATTTCAATAAAGTTTAGACCTTAGAAGCTTTGAACAAGCATGGAGGAAAAAAATCAGCAGTTTAGATTTATGTTACTATATCTAGAAATTGAAAAAACGATTTTGATCCAGGCTTTCAAGGAGTGGCAAACATTCTGTATTTGCTAGATTCCAAGAAAATTTGATCTACCTTACTGCCACCTAAGAAGATTTTCACAAAGATCAGGCTTGAGAACATAAATACAGATTAATTTACTTATTTTCTAAGTAATGCACATCATAGACACTCTCAATGTATCTAAAATCAAGAGACTAAATGTTCAGTCTTTAAACCACCCACAAGAGTTAAGCTATATTCGCTAGAGTATTCGCTGAGTAGCTGCTTTGGAATTATTCAGTGAAAAATTAAAACTCACTTTATGATAAAGCAAATGACCTTAAGCAAATCCTCCAATGGAAAGTTAAGCTATAATGCATGGCATGGACATTAAAAGAGGCCTTACTACTTCTCAGGACATATGAGTTCCTATGTTTTCAATTTAATATTCAAGAGGAGTAGTGAAGACTGGTGGTTTATGACATCTGATGTGAAATTTCTACCATGCTTCCCATGAGACACATTCTTATGTTGTCTCAGATTTTTCTGGGAAGCTCCTATAATTACATGTAATTTGTGGGGGGAAGCCTCCAACCTTATCTATGGGTCCAAAAGATTAATGCCATCCCTTAGGCTCTGAGTCGCTGACCTCAGTGTGCTCTCTATCATCAACAGGGGAAATCCTGACAAATGGATGACAGTCCCCTAACTCCTACCACATGCCAGAGGGTGTTAATTGTTAGCCACTTCTCTGGGCTCCTTTAGGAAATGAAAACTATCAATTTCTGCATTTTTGCCATCTACTTTGTGCTATCTTGTCCTCAATCCTGATAGAAAATCTACGAGCTTTCAAGAGAACACAAGCTGCACAAAGCTAGGCCAAGCGCTTTTTATTCTTGTATTTGACCAACTTGCAAAGCCCATCTCGATCCCTCAACTGCTCTGTGTATGTGAAAACCAGACTTTTGCTATTTTTCCAACCTTTGGTCATTTTCACTTTATTATGGATTTTGACAAGAATATCAGACAATCATGTTTTAAACCTGTCAGTCTGTGACACATTATTTCCAATTTACAACCCTTTTACTGATTCTTCCCTCACTTCTGTGTCAGGCTGATGATGCATCTATTTACTGAGCATGAATCAACTGGAGGCAATTTTAGTCCTTTGTTAAAGCATCTATTTTGGTCTCCCAGCCTCAAATTTATCAGTGCTTTCTTCTCTCTCTGTCCTTTTCTCTGTGTGCCTTTTCCTCTCTGTCTCTGTTTGTCTGTCTCTCTCTGTGTCTGTCTCTTTCTCTGTGTGTCTTTTCCTCTCTCTCTCTCTCTCTCTCTCTCTCTCTCTCTCTCTCTCTCTCTCTGTGTGTGTGTGTGTGTGTGTGAGAATGAGAGAGAGAGAGAGAGAGAGAGAGAGAGAGAGAGAGAGAGAGAGAGAGAGAGAGAGAGGAGGGAGCAGGGAGGAAGTCATATTTCTTAAGGAGCCTTTTCATAAATAAGCCTTTTCAGAAATGAGTCATCCTTGGAGAAAAGGAGACACAAGGACTCCCCCTTGATTTGGAGGTGATGTAGAGTTTCTTCAATATTTGAAGCTGTAGTAAGTCAGAAAGTCAAACCATGACTCAATGCCTGACTACACATAGGTAATGATTTTAGCCTTCAAAACACACACTGGACAATATGCAGTGGGTACATTTTTATCCCACTGCAGGTAAAATAAAGCAAGCACATTTTATGATGAGTTAATACAGTGCAAAGGATGGTGAGGAGATATCCTCAATACCTATGAGAAGGTTCCTGACATTCAAATGTATAAATAAGAAATATAGAAAACACAGATGAGTATATACTGACTTCATAAAAGAACATTCACAGTACCAACATGTCACAATGATGAAAAATATGTAATACCTTACCTTTATATGAAACATGGGACTTTGTGAGCAGTTTTAAACAGTTTTCCCCCCTCATTCAACTATTAGAGACTGGTGAACTCTGTTTACAAAAATCTGAATATACCCTGTCTCCATTCACAGCATAACTAACCCAAGCTCTCTACATGCTAATAGCAGGAATTTTCACCTTTTCTCATTAAAGTGAAAATATGCAATGATTTAGTGTATGTGATACTCGAGACTACCTAGAGCTTAGTGCATGAAAGAAAGGTACTTTACCATTGGGTTGCATAGACTGTCTTTTTTAACTTTTGCTTTGAGACATGATCTTATTTGATTTCTGTTTTTTTTTTTTCTTCCTAATATAGATATGGGTTGTGGAAAAATGTACTTGTTTGGCATAGGAAATTACAAAGTTACTTGATTAGTTTTTCTGGTTATAACAGGTTTGGATCCTGGGGTGCAAGGAAGAATTCTTTATTCCAAATTTGTTTTTCTTTCTTCCAAGAGAATGTAAATTTTGTGTTCAAAATTCCGGATCCTGCAACTGGGAAAACCATGCTGCAGAAGCTAGCTGGGCACTTTGGAAATTTCCTGCTTGTTTTCCCACTGAGTTGCCTCGCTCCCTGGACCACACAGCTTTCTAAGAGACATAGCCTCAGACCCTTGTGTAATTACAGGGCTCTAAGGACTCCAGGTAATTCTGTCTGACATGCAGAACCTTTTTTACAGTCTCTTGGCTACAGCCTGTTGATTAAAATCTAAAAAGTGAAAACTTTTGGTTCTTGTTTCAATTAGCAGCATATAGCTTTGCCAGGTTTATCATGCATTACCCAAGGAGATAAGCACACACAAGACACTTTATTCTCCTTGCTGTTGTTCACGTCTCTTGCCTTCGATGGGCACTGAAAAATGGATGCCACTGGTCAAGACACTTTACAAGTTCAAACAGTTATTGAAATTGTCATTGTTTTAATACCTGTGCATTTAAACCAGTACCACTTAGATAATAAAGTTTGTGGTATATTATCTTAAAACTATGTGAAATAAATGCACCATATACCATGGGTTAAAATGTAATGGACCTTATTCATATTCATAAAAGTTATCACTTCTTTCAGGTTGCTAAAGAGGGAGCTCAGATTCCCTGTTACTAGGCACATGTTTTACCACTGAGCTATATCTCTAGTGCCCCCTCCACTTTTCTTTGAAGACACAGTCTCACTATGTAAGCCAGGATACCCTAAAATTCCAAGTATCTCTTATCTTCTCCAGTACGGAAATGGCAGGCTGGCTCCACCTCACTAAAGTGCATTACTAATTCTAAAGTGTGTTGCTCTTTTTCAAATGCTTAGCAGACAAAGTATTTTGTGGTTTCATTGGACCTGTTAACTCTCTAATATTTTGTATGATTTAGAAGCTCTTGATTGACTTCAGATTTTGAATTTCTCTTAAAGGTGCTTGGCTGATTAAGACTAGAGTCTCTCATCAAAGGCCTAAGTAGGACAAATACTGTTATTATACCTTACCATTTTTATTGTTACTAGGGGAGAATATGAAATGGGGGAAAAAACACAGAATTTTAGTACCAAAATATCACATACACACAAAAACAAACATATACCTGTGTAAACCTTTTTTTTTTTTTTTTTTTTTTTTTTTTTGCTTTTCAGCAACAAATACTTTATCCATACTCAGTTCAGTTTATTTCTGGGCCATAAATCTGGAGGTAAAATGTACAAATGTCCACACAGACACTTAAGTCCCCATTTTTGATAGTGAAGTGCATAATTATAATGGTGACAGTGGGTATTAATTGAGAGCTCTCCTGGTGCTAGGCACTCAACCTAATACCTTGAATTATTAAACAAAACTAATCTTTACAGTACCATTTTCAATATTCCCTTTATACAGTTAAGAAAAAAATAAGAGACAAAGGTCAAATTTTCATTGGAGATGAAGAAAGAGTAAGAAAAAAGTAGGTCAGGAAGTTGAATATCTTGGTAGTTTTCTCCATGGATGACGTAGGGCAAATGCAAAGTGACATGCTAATATTTAACAAAATCTAGATATTCTTAGAAAATGTGTATTTAGCCGGGCGGTGGTGGCACACACCTTTAATTCCAGCACTCGGGAGGCATAGGCAGGCAGATCTTTGTGAGTTCGAGGCCAGCCTGGTCTGCAGAGTGAGAACCAGGAAAGGCGCAAAAGCTACACAGAGAAACCCTGTCTCGAAAAACCAAAAAAATAAAATAAAATAAAATAAATGTGTATTTATATCAAACTATTCCCCATATACTTCCTGAGTATTGTTGGGAGCATGTTGGAATGGGTGGAAAAACTTTGAATAGATAAGAATAATTCTGGACTAAGTATCTTCAGCCCTTACAGACATCCACACTAATATCCTGATGAATCCATTTCCTTCAGGATCCCATCCAGAATATAAAGATAATTGTTCATGTCCTGTTAGATTATAAAGTTTTAAACTATAGATCATAATCCTATATAGAGTTGCAGACAAATGTGGGCTCAAGAAATATTTTGCAACAATAAAAAAGTTTTTTGATGTATAATGACTAAAAGATAACTCAAAATCAAATGTGTATTCAATATGTGTTTCCTTCAGTGATAGCCTGTGTTGTTTAATGAGACTTCACCAAGCTTCAATTTTAGACAGAAAACTTTAGCACTTTATATGGCACATGATGTCATATACCACAACACCATTGGATACTGCTTAAAACAGCTTGGTTCAAATTACAGACTATTGTATTTATGATTTTCAGTGTTTTACTGCATGCACAAAGTTTTCTGTGTGAGTTACAGAAAATAAAGACTTTTAATATTTTATCACTATCATTCCTCAGCATTTAAGTATCAAATTAATAAACATATCTTGTGTATTATTATATTTGGTTTTAAATATTACCAATTGAATTGCTGAACTACATTTCATAAAAGATTATCCAGTGAAGTTTGGTTGGGATTAGGATATAATGTTCAATAATTTTTAAAATGATCTTAAGAATATTTCTGTTACTTTATACTATGTATTTATGTAAAGTGGTACTCTCAACATTGATGGTTATAAAATCAAAATATTGATTTTATAATGTAGAAGGTGATCTTTGTTCTACAGTATCAAATATTAAGTATATCTATCTCATTAATTTACAAATTTTCCTACTGTTCATTTGATAAATAGTCAAATTACATGCACACTTAAGAGCTGTTCTAATTAAGATTCTTTGTAATTTATTATCAATAAATGCTATATATCTGTTTTATATATCTTTATATATCCAGGTCCATATAAAGGATTTTTGGAGGCAAAAGTGTGTCATGAGTAGAGAAGATGGAAGATCAATGTTCTTGATCACTTTTCTTATGGCATTTTCCAGGACCCATCATGGCTTATAAATTCACCTCTTCTTCCAGTCTTCATCTTTCACATTCAGATTATATTTCCATTGTCTAGTTGTCAAAATTTGTTCTCAGTAAACTTATGCTCTTTCTAGTTTCTGATCAAAATCCACTTTTTGAAATCATAGTTGAGTCCTTGTATTGTCATAGCCTCCTTTCCAACTCCAGCTACTCTCCCCCAGTGTTTAACCTTTACTTTACAGAAATAATTATCCACTATATACTTTTGGCCATAGGATAACCTAGAGTCTTTACCATAGGAGTGTAGTTTGAGTTACAACTTAACAGACCTAAGCTATTACTTCTCCATCACAATTGTGTGGAAATACTTGTTTTAGTTGTATTTTGGGAAAGTTGGACAAAATTTGGGCTTTGGTGTAAATGATAAGAAAAGGAATATTTCTCATAAAACCATTAAGTAACATTTGTTTCTCTTGGTTGAGGTTTATAATTCAGAAACCTACTTGAATACAACTTGCAAAAAATTATTGTCTACTCAAATTTAAAATTTTTTAAATTTCCATTCTTAGGTATATTGCCATGTTATTAATTTAGAATCTTGTTGTTCCATATTCAAAATCCAGAGGAATTTAACCAATATCCTCCTTCCATCTTTTCTCTATATCACTACTAAAAACAAAAACCAAAACAAAACAAAAAAATTCAGAAAACTGGAAAACCCTTAAATGTCAGTTTCTGAGCCAACAGAAAAACATTCAAACATAAATCTATCAGCGCTGTGGGTCTATAGAAAGATTTTGCATATGAGAATGAATATCAAAATCTTGTATTTTATTTTTAAATAAAGTTAATACAGGGCTCATAATTAATCTTCCAAGTTTCCTAAAGATAGTCCCTTATTCCTGTGGAGAAATTATTTCCTGAATTAAAAGAGTTTTGAATAGCTTGGCAAGTCAACCAAGAGCGACCACCCTTATTTCTCTGTTCCACATGCTGAACTTTCTAGGAAAGTTGTTTTTCATTGTTTCTGCATTAAGTCAACATTTGAAAAATGTCAACTTTAAGAAAAATTGAACCAAAGGATTAATACCTAGGTCACGGGTAATAGAAATTTCACTGGCTTGGGAGCACTGGCCTTACGAAATTGAAACAAGTGGCCCTATTCATTATTAATAAGAGTATACAGTTGTGTTTAAACTAAATATCAAAGTCTGTTTTGATTTGAAAGGCCCAAATGACTCCATGATATAAAGCCCCTTGCTGACTTTTTATGAATTTTTTTTTAGAACTCTTCATACAATTTATAGCCTTGTAATCAGCAGGGTCCCATAGATCAAGGTGTAAGTAGAGTAAAATATGTTTTGTTAAACAAAAACTGTGAAATACTCCATTGTGGACAATAAATTATGATTTCTTCCCCACTTCTCTACTCTTAGATTTTCAACCTTATTTGACACTTTTTTTAGGCAGAAGAAAATCCAATTAAGAACATTTATTTAAAGGGGAAGTACCATTTAAAAACATCAATATTGAGATCTTAAGCCCTTGAGCTCAGGCTTTCATTTGTGTTCCTGCAATGTGCTGATGAATGGTTTTAGTACAGTCCATAAAAGGGAGTTTTCCTATAGTGGATACTTATATAAATTAACCAGATAATAGCTAACATTTACTTAAACATTTCATATAGTTCATTAATTAATTTCCTTTAATTGAAAAGAAATATGGACACTGTATAAAATGTCTTTTCCCTGTAAAGCTATCTTTCAAAACACCATACCAGATAAGCAAATAAATATGTAGATAAATATGTAGGTAAACAGTTACCAAGTACAGAAAAATTTGACACTCAACTTTTGTTAAATTTGCTTTGAAGTCATTGAAATCTTGTCAAGTATTTGTCCAATGCTCCATATGATCAGATCTGAATATCTGAAGATCCTATTAATTTTATGAATTACAAAATAATGAAAAGAAATACTTTTCTTGTTAATCTTATGCATTTGCGAGCTCATCATAACATACAATGATATATTGACATTAACTGGAACAGATGTCTCTGGCTGGAGAATTCAACAAGGAAATGAAGAAAGCAGAATTTAGCAAAGATCTTTTGCCCATCATGAATTAATATTTAAGCAATGACTATGAGGGGATTTTCATATGTGGATATGAGAACGCTGATATTCCAGAGAAACAAGAAATACTCAATTACTTGAGAATAATCTCAGATTTATATTAAATTATATTAACATTAATATAAATGAGTGAAAATAGCATTTAATAAGGATATTTGTTTGGCAAATCATTTTACTTGTATCATCATATCGGATCCTAGTAAATAAACATGTAAGATAGGCACTGTTCTCCCTTTTACATATACAAGAACTAAGTCCTAAAATGTTTTAGTAACATTCCAATTAACAAATTTATTATCACTTTTAGCTCTTTGTATTGTATATATTTCTTTTTATTTTGATGAGTCATGGAATAATACTTATCAGTGTTCAGTCTCATTTCTGTATAGGGTCTCATGTATCTCAGGGTGGCCTACAACTCACTACGTAGTGGAAGACGAACTTCTTTTTTTTGTTGTTGTTATTTATTATATTTGTGTTTTAATTTTACACATCAGCTATGGGTTCCCCTGTCATCCCCCCTCCCGTCCCCGCCCCCAACTTTCCTCCAGCTCCTCCCCCCCATTCCCATCTCTTCCAGGGCCAAGACTCCCCTGGGGATTCATTTAAACCTGGTGGATTCAGTACAGGCAGGTCCAGTCCCCTCCTTCCAGGCTGAGCAAAGTGTCCCTGTGTAAGCCCTCATCCAATAACTGATGGAAGTGGATGCAGAGATCCTTGGCCAGGTGGAGCTCCAGGAGTCCAATTATCGAGAAAGAGGAGGGACTGTAAGAGTGTGAATTGTTGAGACCAAGATTGGAAAAGCACAGGGACAAATAGCCAAAGGAATGGAAGCACATGAATTATGAATCAAAGGCTGTAGAGCCCCCAGCTGGATCAGGCCCTCTGGATAAGTGAGACAATTGAATAGCTTGAACTGTTTGGGAGGCTCCCAGGCTGTGGGACCGGGTCCTGTCCTTAGTGCATGAGCTGGCTGTTTGGAACCAAAGACAAACTTCTTATCCAACTTTCTCCATTTGGAGCAGACTGCCAGGCTAGATTTCTACGGTGTTGAGGGTCAAACATGTGAAATAAATTAGGCTAGCACTCAACCAACTGAGCTATACCTTCAACCCCATGGGCTCAGTTTTAGTTTCATTTTTGGATAATAAATGGTCTAATTATAGGTTAAGTTTTCTTAAACTTGTGAGCTTTGGTCTAATTAGTCTCAAAATAAATGAAGAAAGTGCAGGAAGTTTTCTTTAAATGGATTAAATATTTTCTCTTGTTTAGTGATTGTGCTTGGTTCCTTAGAGCATTAAAATTACAGAAGCTGGTTAAAAAGATTTTGATGGTCTCACTTAAGAGAAAATTGAGATTTAGAAAATTAGACTTGAAGCTACATAGAAGAGCCTATATCTGACCAGCTTCTAATGCCACCCACTCTTTCTGTGTTGTGGTCTATTTCAAGATACTGAAATATCTTTAGTAACGTATCTTTTTGCCCTATTTTCTTCTCAATACCAAGTGTCTTGTTCATCCACTCAATATTTTAAGTATTGCAATCCTGCTCCCTCAATAAACCAAGTCAAATACTAAAAATGAATTATGTGTGAAAGGCAATAATGACTAATTTCAACATTACCATTAAGGAATTCATTTTGCACATAAATAATGCCTTTGTCATCTGTGAGAATTGTTAAAATTCTAGAGACTAGGTTAAACCATATGTGGGAAAGATAGAAGCTATTTTATAATTAAGCCCCAATGCTTTGATTCTAGGTTAAATGGTATAGTGAAAACTGACATGTAATATGTATCTAAATGAGTCTTGTCTCAGCACTATATTCTAATTTTTTTCAGTGTCTACTTAAGTGTGAGATTTTGAAAGGCAATGAATTGAAATTCAAATAAGCTCTATAATGAGGATGATTTCCTGTTTCTCCACTTATTTTCTGATTCTTTATAAAGACAATGTAATTTCATTAATTAGCACCAGTAATCCTAAGAACCATCACTTACTTTTGTGTTCTTCCTGCTTCATGCATCTGTGATGTTGCATAATGTGGCATTTTTGCACATTCCTCAACCAGGACTGTCAGCGGTTGAATTACCATGTGTTGGCAGTATCTGTTAAAACTAGATCAGTATAAGTCTTGAGAATAAGAAGTGTGAAACTTTCAATAAGAGAGAGATGTCTTATCTTGGATAAAATACACTTTCTTCTGTTGTTAGTAATGGCAACTAACATGCCTTAGAGAAATTCTGAACCAGTGCCCTAAAGCATTGAACAATTTTGTATTTCCCTACATTTTAATAAATGTCCTCAGGATATTTTTCTTTTATTCATTCTGTGGCTTTTTGCTTGTTTATTGTTTGATAAAAAATTTATCTTTAAAGAGGGCAGAAAATAGTGTGGACTGGCTCATATAAAACCTACAGAAGCTACTTACAATATTTCAGATTTATGAAATTAATGTCTTTCAGAATTAACACGAATCTTATTTAACTAAAAACTCATTATTGCTTTGTCAGGAACTCTGCCAAGCTGAATAAATACATAAAGGGGGAACCTTGGA